>NC_091129.1:6274202-6574202 GCF_040183065.1 Periplaneta americana | reverse complement strand
ATATTCCATACATCAAGATGTCAGTGAGGAGGTGCTCCGTCTTGTTGGAAAAGAAATTCGTTTCCTTCTTCTTCCAGTTGTGGAAACAGCCACTTAGTAAGCATATCAAGGTAACTCATGCCGGTGACAGTGTTCTCTTGAAAGAAATGGGCCATACACGTTCCGTTTCGAAACGGCACAAAACATATTTAGCTTAGGGGAGTCACGTTCAACTTCCGAAATGAAATGTGGATTCTCGCTCCCCCAAATCCTAACATTGTGCTTGTTCACTTTTCCATTGACGTGGAACATTGCCTCGTCACTAAAAATGAATTTGGCTGAAAGGTCTTAATAATCCCAAACAACCCTCTAAATGCTGCAGAATTCACCCAGACTTGAAAATTTAACATTAAAATCATTTCACACAATTTACTTATATTATCCAACAATTACTTTGAGAAAAGCTAGCCCTAGGTCGAGGGAAATAGCATATCTAACGTTAGTGCGACCGTTAATGGAATACGGAACTACATGTTGGGATCCCTATAGAATATATCAGATAAATTCCTTAGAAAGAATCCAGTATAGGGCAGCTAAATTTGTTAAAGGTAAACGAGAAGATGGAAACGATACGATAAAAGAACTTAAATGGGAAACTTTGGAAAACACACGTAGGAAAACTAGAATAACATCATTGTATAGAGCACATCTAGGTCAGAAAGCATGGGTAGACATAACGGCTCGGTTAGAAAAGCCAACGTACTATGCTAGGAGCGATCATGATTTTAAAATCAAATGTAGGAAACAGAAAACGGATGTAGATAAATTCTCATTTTTAAATAGAACTATAAATGATTTGAATGACCTACCTGCAGCGGTCTTTGAGGGCTGTCCTTCCTTAAGGAGATTCAAGAATAACTTAAAAAGTTGTGTATAAAGTTCAATTTAAAATTAAGGTGACATTTAACATTTAATTTTTTAAGGTGACATGTATTTATCTAGCCTGACGAGTTTACTTCCTTGGTTTGAATTGTAAATTATTTAAAAATAGCGTGTAAGAGGGCCTTAGACTAGAAATGTTTCGTTTAAATGTAGTTCTGTTTATAAGTATGCATAAGGGTGTAATTATTTGACTTATTTGAACTGTTGTATCAGTGAAGCGAGGTGAGTCAGTGAAGTTATGGTTTTACAGTGCAGTGAACAGTTCCGATCAGTGATAATTTATAGCGTCAATGAAATGTGTTCTATAGTGTCAGTGAAATGTGTTCTATAGTGTCAGTGAAATGTGTTACAGAGTGTCAGTGAAATGTGTGCTAAAGTGTCAGTGAAATGCGTCATAGTGCCACTACAGTGAGTGAGATGAGAGTAAAGTGAAAGACTATTGAAACTTATGTAGGGCCTATACATAATTATGTAGGTTGAATTGTAAAATTAGGTATTTTATCTATGCGTTATTATTATTGTGTTAAATTGTATTGTGTATTCTTATTGTATTGTGTATAAAATTGTATGTGTATTAGAAAATTGTATTGTGTATTGCTTATCATTTTATTTTGTATTGTTTATATTGTGTATACCACTGCCACCGGGTGCTTGCCCACTTGCAGTGTAAATGAACACATATCGGATAAAATAATTAAAATACGTCTCAGCTTACATTTCTTGAAACTTTCAGGTCTGAAATGGAGAAAACAGGAAGAAAACACAATGAAGTTAAAACATAATCAAATTATTATACATGAGTAAAAAATTAAGGAAAATTAGAGGAAGAAAATATATTATACAGGAAAGAAAAATGAACAACAATGACAATAGCAGAATTATGACTATAAATGAAGTACAAAGAATGATTCAGAAAGAAAAGCAGAGGAATAAGTTTACCAGGAAAAAGAAAATAGGAGGGAGAGAAAGGAAATGCGTCAGAAAGAGGAGGAAAAATTAAGGAAGAAAAATATCAAGTTATAAAGAAGAAGTAGCGACGGAAGGAATTAAAGGCGAAGGGAAGAGAAGCTGTAGAATAGGGGTGGCAGAAGGGAGGGTCTTGCTTTGGATCTGCTTATAATTGTAGCCAGCACTGAGGTCGAGAGTATGGAACTTAGATGAATGGAGTCGGTGGCAGCCATGTACATAGATCGATAATGAAACTGGGCACACTTAGCCACACTATAGACATGCATATTGCATTTGGAGAGGGATTTAGAGATTTGCACCGAGTTTGTGAATACCAGAGCAACCAATATAGTGGAGCTGATGCAGCGAGAAATGTGTTGTTAGTATATGTGCTCCAATGAATTTCCCTTTGATACTACTCTGCAATTATATACGTATCTCGCAGGCCTAAACTTGGTTCGTGAGGCAAACAGTTGCAAAGACGTGATAAAGAACGTGGTTTTTAAGCAGTCAGTCTCACTTGAAATTATAAATTAAAAATAAAGACAAATTGGTTATCCTTGTGTACAGTCTTGTAAGAAAGTTACGTCTCATCGCGAAACCAGGTGGCCGGGGTTCGAGTCGCAGTCGGGACAAGTTACCTGGTTCAGCTTTTTTTTTTCCGGGTTTGCCCTTAACCCAATATGAGCAAATGCTGGATAAGTATCAGTGCTGGACCCCGGACTCATTTCACCGGCGTTATCACCTTCATTTCATTCAGACGCTGAATAACCTAGATGTTGATACAGAGTCCTAAAATAACCCACAAAAAAAAAAAAAACAAGTTTTGTCGCACAAATATCTTCGAAGTCTCAAAAAGAGGCAGTGCGCATGATCAGACATACAACGAAACAAAACGAATTTTATTATCTTAACTAGTCTTTCTATCAAAGCATATGATTATGTCTCGTGACGAGAATATTGTACGAAACGGAAATATAAAAATTGGAAGTCTATCCTTTGAACAGGTGGAAAAATTCAAATACCTGGGAGCAGCAATAACAAATATAAATGACACTCGGGAGGAAATTAAACACAAAATAAATATGGGAAATGCTTGTTATTATTCGGTTGAGAAGCTTTTATCATCCAGTCTGCTGTCAAAAATATTAAAGTTAGAATTTATAAAACAGTTACATTACCGGTTGTTCTGTACGGTTGTGAAACTTGGACTCTCACTTTGAGAGAGGAACATAGGTTAAGGGTATTTGAGAATAAGGTTCTTAGGAAAATATTTGGGGCTAAGTGGGATGGAGTTACAGGAGAATGGAGAAAGTTACACAACACAGAACTGCACGCATTGTGTTCTTCACCTGACATAATTAGGTACATCAAATCCAGACGTTGGAGGTGGGCAGGGCATGTAGCACGTATGGGCGAATCCAGAAATGCATATAGAGTGTTAGTTGGGAGGCCGGAGGGAAAACGACCTTTGGAGAGGCCGAGACGTAGACGGGAAGATAATATTAAAATGGATTTGAGGGAGGTGGGATATGATGATAGAGACTGGATTAATCTTGCTCAGGATAGGGACCAATGGCGGGCTTATGAGAGGGCGGCAATGAACCTCCGGGTACCTTGAAAGTAAGTTTTTTTTTACATTGGTGAATTTAATTAAAGTGAATTTATTATGGCAGGCAGAGTAACTATCTCATGCCCCCATAACTAGTCTTTCTCTTATGAACCATGTCGCTCGTCCTCTGATCCTGTGCACTGTCTTCTTTCTGGGACTTCGAGTATCTGTGCGGCAAAACTTTTGTGTAAGACTGTACATTTTTAACAAAGAATTATATCAATAATACAAAGAACGAGATTTATCCATGATTGTTAAATTTAGAAGATTGCAATGTACGGGGTATGTTCAACGAATGGAAGATTGAAGCATTTCTAAGGTGGTCATGAAGAATCTAGTGTTTTCAGCAGGGAACAGGTTAATGAATTCTTTAAAGACATCTGGCAATAGGCCTACTAATTTTGTTATGAAGGTAGTGGCAGTGATAGGAGCTGGTGCACGTCATTCTTTTTTGAGACTGGATTTGAAACTGGAGGACGTCGAGATAAGAGGGTCTAGGGCATTTCGTAACCGGAAATTTCGTCACCTTTATAGTTTGTCACCTGTTTTTCGTCATTAGTTTTTTGGTCATCGAATACATTTTGTCACCATGTTTCTTGTCACTGAGGAGAATTTGTCACCGAAGATATTTCGTCATCATATGCATTTTGTCATCATTTCTTTATAGCTGAGGGGATTTCGTCACCAAAGTAATAATTGTATGTCGTTGTAAAATAGATGACGTAGCCTCCGCTGAAGTTCCAGCTTCGGCTTTCATTGCTTCTACACATTCCGCAGCTCAAATTCTACCCCAATTTGCTGAGCGGTTCGAATACTCTGTAGATTCTTTTATAATGGTTTTCTTATCTGAGGAAATAGTCATCAGTGAATTAGAAATGTCGTGGTGATGACATCTCTATAGGCTACAATCCCGGTATTTATAACTTTGTGCTTTGTATACATGTGTCCATTATACAAGGTGTTTAAAAAATACGAGGCATAATTTCAGGTATGTATTTCCCACATGTAGACAATCAAAATAGTTCATTACAACATGTGTCCGGAAATGCTTCATTTCAGAGTTACGGCCTTCAGAACATTGAAATTTACCGGAACGTTTTTCTTTCCGCAGGTCATTGTCATTACAGAAGATGTTCAAAATGTCCACCTCCTGCTTGAATACAGACCTCACATCGATGTCTCATTGACCTGCGAACACGATCCCAAACCCCAGGAGTATTGCGTATGTCCTCAGAACATGCCACAATTCGATTCCGAAGGGATTCCAAATCAGGCACCGGAGACGAATAAACCAATGATTTTAAATGACCCCACAAGTAGAAATCGAGAGGGTTTAGATCAGGTGAGCGTGGAGGCCAAGCACTACCATTAATACACAACACAATGTCAATACGGCGGTTGCTGTCGTCTGCGATACAACGAACTTTTCTGTTGATTTTCGAGTTTGGCATTTTTTCCGGTGATTATGTGCTTATTTAAGTTGTGTTAACTCTCGCTAGTGGTTTTATATTTTATTTTATCCGTATTAATATTTTATTATTGTAAATATTTTTGTTTTATCACTATTATTATTATTATTATTATTATTATTATTATTATTATTATTATTAATATTATTATTATTTTTATTAATGAATTATTTTGTATTACAATCTTTGTATCATTTCTGTCACGATTATTCTATTATTATTATTATTATTATTATTATTATTATTATTATTATTATTATTGTTACTGCATTATTACTTGAACCCTGTAAAATTTATGTAGACTACTGGACTGTACCCGAGCACGAGCATTATGCTCATTTCGGGTATCTATTCATATGTATTCAATTCAAATGTAAATTGTAAATAAATTTGAATTTGAATTTGAATTGGCCCACCTCTACCTATCCATCGATCAGGAAACCTTCGATCCAAGTACCGGCAACCCGTACGACTGAAGTGTGCAGGAGCGCCATCATGCAAGAAGTGAATGTGTTGACGATTTATCAGTGGAGCGCAGCATTGCCGTCCGCCTTACCGTACATGAAGTGTATCTCTGCCAGCTCTTGATTTGAATACATGTCGCACAATCTAACGCCTACACAACACTAAATGTAACCTTCGCCTCGGAATGAACTGCCAGAGTGTCCTCTTAATGTCTCCTTTGACGGCAACGACCTGCGGAAAGAAAAACTTTCCGGTGAATTTCAATGTTGTGAAGGCCTTAACTCGGAAATAAAGCATTTTCGGACACTTGTTGTAATGAACTATTTTGATTGTCTACATGTGGGAAATACATACCTGAAATTATGCCCCGTATTTTTGAAACACACTGTAGATTGCTCTATTACTACTTACGAATCAAAATAATTCCGCCATACCTTAATTTGAAGATTTATAAACCAGTGAATCCTGTAACTTTAACTTAGAAAGCATTTTGGAAATATTCAGATTGTCAATTAATATAAACACAATATAATATTTGTTACTCAGTCAAATGACAAATCATTGTAAAATAATGACTTATAATATATGGTCATTAAGTTTTATATACGTGAGTTACAAATTGCAAACGTTTTCGCCCATTCAGGCATCTTCAGGCACAATTATACAATATCTCAATATCAAACTAGCCTATGTAGTATTACATCGGTGGTAGATAAACTGTTTAAGATTAATGGTGTACAAAACACCTCCATAATTAAAATGTACAACACTACGTGGTTTTTAACATTATTTTAATTTATGACTTGTAATATTACATTTTAATTATGGAGATGTTTTGTACATCATTAATCTTAAACAGTTTATCTACCACCAATGTAATAGCTACATAGTTTGATATTGAGATATTGTATAATTGTGCCTGAAGATGGCTGAATGGGCGAAAACGTTTGCAATTTTTAGCTCATGTATATAACACTAAATGACCATATAATATAAGTCATTATTTTACATTGATTTGTCATTTGACTGAGTAACAAATATTATATTGTGTTTATCTGTAACTTGAAGATTTCGAATCCAAAAAATTCAATGCATCCTTAGAAACGAAATAAACCATATGAACACAAGTAAGTAGAAGGTTTTATATTTTGTATCGTTTTGTATAGGTGTAATCAAGGGAAGCTACAAGAAAGGGGGGAAAATTGTGATGGCGAATAGTGATGAGGAAATTAAATTGTTTACAAAAGTGATTTGGTGACAAAATATGGTGGTGACAAAAGTGGATCGGTGACAAGATGTTGCAGTTGCAAATTTTAATGCGACGAAATCACCGGATGACGAAAAGTCGGTCACGAAAATTCCGGATCGCGAGATAAGTGATATTATTGTGACTATTTGAGATTCAAACAATGTTATGTCCAGTGTATTCACAATTGCTGCTAGTAAAGGTTGTGTTTGTCATTTCGAAATTATGAGGAAATATTATAATTACTAAAGCTGAGACATCTAGGACGTTTGTCGTTAAGTTACGTGCACCCAAACTATAACATAGCAAGTAGAGAGAACGGGGAAGGTCAGTGCACAGACTTTGTACGCTGTTCTACAGTGTAAACAACAGAGAATAAGTTGTATACTCACATGACAAATGAACTGGAGCTCAGGTCACGTCATCATTACTGGACTGTCGAGTCTATTGCAGTAACACAACCATACGTTTTGGTTACATCTTCAACCCTTTTATAATGAGCGTATTCCGAATCTCACCGGTCCGGTGGCATCAATGACGTCACGTTGCAGCGAAATAAGGAACAAAACTGCTGGAAGGATCGATGGCTGTCATGGCGACTGTACAAGTTGTTGTCTGTGCTACGCTAGCAAAATTTTGCGAAATTTTCGTACTGCCATCTCGTTCAAGGAAAAGATAGCATAAACAATTTATTTCTTGAACCGGTAGTAATAACTGGTCCGTTGACATGTTCGCTCATAAGCCATTAAGGGAACCAGGTAGTCATTAGAGGTCAAAAATCCTATTTCTTATTTTGTGTTTTAAAAAAGTACAAAATTTGCTCTTTAAAACAATATAAATACTCTGGGAGGTATTTCTGGAGGTAAGTCCTTTAAATAACCTCTTTAAATTTGACTGTGCATGTAATTCATATATCCTTCTGTTTTTTAAATGCAGATTTCCATAAGTTGATATTTTTCAAACGTAAGTGCATTTTTCTCTGTAACTACTGAATCAATTTACATAAAATTTTTACAGTGTTTTCTGCAGCTTGTGTACTACATAGTTAACCTACGGATTTAAGAATATCGCAGATATAATACGGGAAAAGATACATTGAAAAAAATTGCAAAAAATGTTAAATAAAGTTCAATATTTTTCTGTTTCACTAGGGGTGAAATATTTAACTAAATTTTGCTTTAGTATTTACAATACACATTACTATATAACTTAAAAAAATGCAAGGTATATGAGTGAAGATTGTAGAAAGTAATGTGCGCCTGAAGAATGAGGTACATTTAACAAAGTCGGAAAACAGGTTATCAGTTAGGGCCTTTCTTTTGCACTTGGATACGAAACTAATTAGTTGTTTTTATATCACTGAATTCAGAATGATTGATTGTATCACATGGAAATCTTTATTCCACTCTGAGCACTAAAAGCCTAGAAATATTGAAGTAAATTTTTGTACTGAAATTTTTTAATCGCACAGGCATCACTACCCAGTTCCCTTAACATATTAAATTTAAAAGGCATGATGGGACCGATAAGCTAATTTACTATTAGTGACAATTAAAATTTATTTCATGTGCCGTCTATGCTTATCCTTATTTAACAAGTATATTGGTTATACAATATTTTGTTACATAATATATCAATTGAACGTTTTCGGCTCTATGGAGCCATCATCAGAAGCAAGTAAGCCCATATGTATGGTGTGAGTACACTATATGTTGCCGTACAAGTAAACTCAATTAATATTAAATAACATGTTTCTATATAAAATCGATGATTATATGGTAATAATTACATTATAAATACAAAGCCGCTCTGTGGGCCGTATTAGAGTGTTAAAATTGTTAATGATAAAATTACATAAATTGCTTTAAAATTATTATAATCAGGAGTAATAGTTGTCCAGTTTGATGCCTGTGTGGATTTCCATAATTTGGTAGTGGCTGGGGCAACAACTGTAGGGGAAGAAAGTATCAAATGTAATGTCTATGCTCAGAATTATAATGATGCATTTTACCAGAACAAAGTATACACTGGTGGCCATAATTCTGGAAACTTTTTGTTTTTGTACTGAATTATTATAAAATCTGCATTGATTCACAGATTTATACAATTGAAATTGTTACTCGTGACTGATTCATTAATTATGGGGTTATAATAAAGGTATTATATTAAATCTGGAATATTTTAGCAATTACTATGTGGGAAATTATGTTCTTGTCGTTTAAGATCTAAATATTAATTTCAGATTTCATTATAATTTCCCAATATTATACTGTTATAAAAACTAGTCCATTGTTGATTTTAAGATTATTATTGATCGGTAGAAGCATTGTTGAGCATTGGTAGCATAAATATTGACATTATTAATTTGTTTCTATCATTAGTCTGACTTAAGATTTCGTTAGATGAACACCTGATTGCTTTACAATAAACTTTATTGATCATTTTATCACAATGGATCCATGAAAGAACTGAACACCTTCTAGAGAAGTCACACTTCGAGAAGAAGGCTACACAATCAAGGAAATTGCAAGAAAACTTGGTAATGGTGCTACATTGTCTGGCGCCCAGAAGGTATGGCAGAAGTACAAATCCACAAAATCTTGTAAAACAACACTGGTAGAAAACCTGAAGTAAGTCCAAGAGATGTGAGGCAGATTTGTCGAATAGCATTGAAAGATCGAAGGAAATCTTCTAAAGAGATACAGGAAGTTCTACACAGCAATTGACTTAGTATTTTATGCTATCAGTGCTCAACAATACTTCTGCTGATCAACAATAATCTTAAACTCAACAATGGACTAGTTTTTATTACAGTAAATAATGGGAAATTATAATGGAATCTGAAATTAATATTTAGATCTTAAACGACAAGAACATAATTTCCCACATAGTAATGATCATTTATTGTTAAAATATTCAGGATTTAATATAATACCTTTATGACAACCTCACAAGTAACGGGTCAGTCACGAATAACATTTTCAATTGTATAAACCTGTGAATTAATACAAATGTTATAATAATTCAGTACTGTACAAAAACAAAAAGTTTCCAGAATTATGGCCACCAGTGTACACATATCTCACAATGCTATTAATGCCAAGATCTTAATAATTCACATGAATGTATTACAGAACATCTCGTGTAGAGATTTTATATGTACGTATTGTTTTTACGTTTTGCTCATTACAAACAATACAGCAGAACACACCGCCATGACACAACAGTGCACGATGTCATTCGTCTGCTAATTCCCGCCCTAAACAAGAACCAATCAGATTCACTGATGGCGGCTGATGGAGACTGTCACCACCTCTGCAAGCTGATGGCACCGGTGCGACACTGGTGGAGCATCACTGACGTCATCGGTGGAATTCGGAACACCGTGATGCCATCGGATTGCTCACCGGTGAGATTCGGAATACGCTCACTGTGTAGCAAAATAGACTGCAGCATCCAGCCGTGTCCACCATCTTGTTACAACGGGTTGCGGCGGTGGAGGGGCTCCAGGAGATATTTCACTGAATTTAGTAACCCGACCTGGTGCCTTAAAATATAAATATTTCTTTAACATTCGATATGGAAGTGTTCATATCCCTGTAGCAGGAGCGAACTTCTTCGGTTATTCGATGTAGCCCATGGGTAGGATAACTTTCGACTAAAGTAGCTAAAGTTCCTTATCTGCTTTTAACACGTAGCATCCTTGATGAAAATAACTACATTTTCATTTTTTATTTCGTCTGGCCATACCGTAAGACTGTCATAGACGTTTGAAAAACTTTTATTATATTTAAATGATCCACTTTCTCAAGAATTTCAAAGCTTAATAAAAAAGTTGTATTGGGTTCGTCTGGTGGAAGAATGCACATAACGACGTTTGCAACAAATCGTCCAGCGGCGTCTGTGCTTTCATTAATGAAATACATATTTTACTATCTCCTATATTTAGTCGTAAGCAAGATATAACATCATAATTGCATTTCGGTGTATAGTATTTCCGTAAAGTTGATTGACTAGGGAGTTAGTTCCCTTTTCACGTATTTCAGCATAAAGCTTTTAAAGTGTGTATTTTCAACGTTATTTATTGATATATTGACACATACCATTATTTCACATAAATCGTGAAATAATCTTTTTATGTGGTACACATTGAATTCCAACTTACATGCGATTGTTGTCCTTCTTCCTCAGTTCAAACTGTCATCTGTGCTTTATGTTTTTTCGTATTAAAATGTTGTGTTACGAATTTACTTTTCATACCTTTAATTTCTGTGCTACATAAATTTCATAGAATATTTACCCCACTTACTGCGAAATGCTATGTCTCTAATTCCTCCATCAACTTGTTTACTATTCATATAAGGGGTGCGTCAGAAAGAACGGATGGATTTCAAACTATCGATACGCAACGAGGAGAGAGATTTAGTGAGGGAGACCACGACTGTTGGGTCAGCCATAGAATGCAGTTTCAGTTGAGAACATGGTGTTGGTCTGGTGTACAACGTGCTTTCATCGTAGAGACATTTTTGAAAAATGAAGAGTCTGTGATCGCCACTCAGGACTCATTTCGACATCGGATGTCACGCTACGATTCCAACTCGGAATACAATTTTGCGGTGGGAGGCTTCATTTCGTATCACAGGTTCAACATTAAAGAAGAAATCACCTGGACGAAATTCTATTGCACTGAGATTGTCCGAGGCTACGGTAAGATCTCGCGCCCTGCGACTTCTTTCTTTGGGACCATTTGAAGGCGTAAGTTTGTAAACATCGATCACATATACTGGACGAACTGAAGACAGCGATTCGTGAAGAAATCGTGGCAATTGCACCAGCTATGACTGTGAAATTGATGGCGAACATCAGAAAACGCCTCGATGCCTGTATTGAAAGCCAAGGACATCGTATGGATAATGTTGTTTTCCATAAATGGACTGCATGTATTGGTGAATATGTTGATAATAAATTTTTGATTTGATGAATCTTTACAATTTTCTTGCCATGTGAAATCCATCCGTTCTTTCTGACGCACCCTGTACTTGATGATTCTGACATTATAAATATTACACGTTACGTAAGATAGGTAATACAACCCTGGAGGTCTGTTCACTACAAAACGTAAATGTGTTCTGTTGCCTGAGTCACATGCCTGTACACAACCACTCTCCCACCCCTTCATACTATTCACCTTCGGAAAAACAATGAAATACAGTTAACTTGATATCGTCCTGCAGTCCTAGATGTCTCAGCTTTATTGATTACCTAGGCCAAATATTGCAAATCAAAATTCGCGCTTAATTACATCGTAATCCACTCTGAAAACAAATTACACAAAAAAAAAAAAAGGCACAATTCCAGACATCAGGGCTAAACTGTGACAGGAAGGTACTAAAAATTTAACGCTAACAGCATTGAGCGTATTCCGAATCTCACCGGTGAGCAATCCGATGGCATCACGGTGTTCCGGATTCCACCGATGACGTCATTGATGCTCCACCGGTGTCGCACCGGTGCCATAAACTTGTAGAGGTGGTGGCAGAGCAAAGAGTGTGTAATACATTACAGTCTCCATCAGCCGCCATCAGTGAATGTGATTGGTTCTTGTACAGGGCGGGAATTAGCAGACGAATGACATCGTGCACTGTTGTGTCATGGCGGTGTGTTCTGCTGTATTGTTTGTAATGAGCACAACGTAAAAACAATATGTTAATGGCTTATGAGCGAACATGTCAACGGACCAGTTATTACTACCGGTTCAAGAAATAAATTGTTTATGCTCTCTTTTCTTTGAACGAGATGGCAGTATGGAAATTTCGCAAAATTTTGCTAGCGTAGCACAGACAACAACTTATACAGTCGCCATGACAGCCATCGATCCTTCCAGCAGTTTTGTTCCTTATTTCGCTGCAACGTGACGTGATTGATGCCACCGGACCGGTGAGATTCGGAATACGCTGATTGAAAGCTGAGAAGTGATGACGTATTAAACAGCAGTGGATTACAATGTAAGCCGCGCGGGTACTCGAGTGTTAGAACCACGTTTAGCTGGTAAGACTTTTATCATTGAATAAAGACTTTTGGTTAGGATACTGAAATCTGCCTTACCAGTCCATCAAAAACTGAAAAAAAAAAAAAAACTTTGAACAATATTACCAAATCCTCCAAAATAATAATAATAATAATAATAATAATAATAATAATAATAATAATAATAATAATAATAATAATAATAATAATAATAATGATTTATTTAACCTGGCAGAGTTAAGGCCATACGGCCTTCTCTAACACTCAACCAGGAGTAAAAACTGCGTTATAGAAACACTACAAATTTACAAAGTACACACAAAACTGAATAAGATAATAATAATAATAATAAAATGTAAACAACAAGTAAGAAGAAATCAGACATAATATATAACATACAGAAAGAAAGAAAAAAGCATAATAAAATGTGAACAGCAGGTCAAAAATAAATGAGGCCTACAAAGTATAAAAAATAAGACAATTATTGATAATAATAATAATAATAAATAAGAATAGTAATGATAATAATAATAATAATAAATAAAATAATAACAGGCCTAATAGTAATAATAATACTAATAGTAGTAATACAATAGTGCAGTACAAAACATACAATGAATACAATATTTTTAAGTATACACAGTAACGAAAATTATGTTTATATATAGCTCAACTTATCACATTAGAGATATACCATTATCGGAAAATATGAAAACAAAAATATAAAATAAGTTAAATATCACTAGAACATAAACAAAAAAAAAAAAATGTGAATACGTGGAAACATGCAATATAACACTTGTCATAATAGTAAGTTAGTTTGGCAACTCGTCATAAGATAATTTTCTAACTTGGATTTGAAAGATTTCAATGTTCGGCAGCCCTTGACTTCAGGCGGCAGAGAGTTCCAGTGACGAGAGGTAGCAACAGTGAAAGATGAGGAATACAGAGATGATGTGTGAAGTGGAATTTCTAGCGTGTTATCGCGTTGTGATCGAGTATTAATATTATGATAGCGAGAGAGTATGAAAACGAGCGAATAAATAATAGGGGGATGAAGTGTGCATAATTCGATATAGGAGAGAAAGTGAGTGCAGATTTCTCCTCTCATGTTGCATTCGTAATTCAGATAAAACTACCCAGAGGAGCAGACAAAGGCGAGCTGCAAATAGCCTGGGAAACTGCAGAGACGCCCCGCTCTGGGAGATTTATGAACTACTCAGGCCGTAAAGACAAGAGTCCTTTTTGCAGGAACCTTCCGCAGTGTACTCGCGTGCCGATTAAATGTTATTGAAAAGGAAGACGGACGGGGGGCAAATTACCAACAGTGTCGCCGAGGAATGGCCCGCATTACGGCGATAAAATTAACTTTCCTAGCGGCGAACGCTTAAACCTCCTCCAGATGTGAAGCAAGAGCAGTTCCACCGTCCCGTTACGCCTTCATTAAAACGGCGCGTTATAACCGAGATCTCTGCGGTCTTTGTTTTGCAGTTACTCACGGACAGCCTTAAAACCGACCGCAGCCGTTTACACGGAAGCCGCTGATGTGTGCCTTTGCAAACACCCTGCGCACAAAGGGTGCAGTTGAAATCCTTTTGACCCCTAATTGCTGCTAGTGGACAAAATGTACTTCTGCGGCGTCACTGTGGCGAAAGAGCACACAGTGATATTTCTGTCTCTAGCAACAGAGAAGCTGGTGAACACGAGTCGCTTATAACTAGGGACCGGATTTTTATGTAATATGAAGGTGTGAAATATGTACATATTTAGGTAAGAAAAATAAGCTGAATATGTACCAAAATATGTAAAATCATAAAAATATTTAATATCAATATCTGGCAGTAATAATAATAATAATAATAATAATAATAATAATAATAATAATAATACTTTTATTTTCCCTGGCAGAGTTAAGGCCATCAGGCCTTCTCTTCCACTCAACCAGGATCAAATCACATACAGAAAAATACATACCGGTATACAAATATTAACTTAAAAATAATAATAATAAACATAAATAATTAAAAAAAGAGAGATTGAATACATATACACAATCAGTATTAACTTTAAAATAACAATAATTAAAAATATATAATAAAAAAAAGAGAGACTGAATACATAATCACAAACAGGAAAATACATTCTAGTATACAAATATTAACTTAAAAAAAAGAATTAATACATATGAATATAATCTCACAACTAAAGGAATAGTAGAATTAGTATGACTATCACGTGTTACATTGAGACTATGACAATTTACCTAGATATTAATGTTAATGGAAAAATAAAGTAATGACTGTGTAAAATAATAATAATAATAATAATAATAATAATAATAATAATAATAACAACAATAATAATAATAGTAATAATACTTTTATTTTCCCTGGCAGAGTTAAGGCCATCAGGCCTTCTCTTCCACTCAACCAGGATCAAATCACATACAGAAAAATACATATCGGGATACAAATATTAACTTAAAAATAATAATAATAAATATAATTAATTAAAAAAAGAGAGATTGAATACATATACACAATCAGTATTAACTTTAAAATAACAATAATTAAAAGTATATAATAAAAAAAAGAGACTGAATACATAATCACAAACAGGAAAATACATTCTAGTATACAAATATTAACTTAAAAAAAAAAAGAATTAATACATATGAATATAATCTCACAACTAAAGGAATAGTAGAATTAGTATGACTATCACGTGTTACATTGAGACTATGACAATTGACCTAGATATTAATGTTAATGGAAAAATAAAGTAATGACTGTGTAAAATAATAACAATAATAATAATAATCAATAAAAATTATACCTAAAAAACTAATTCTAAACAACCTAATTTTAAACAACTGAGGACTAAGACTACCCCTGATTTCCAGCGGCAGCGAATTCCATGAGCGGGCCATGGCTATTGAGAAAGAACTTGAGTACAGAGATGTCTGATGACGTGGTATTGATAGCAACAGATTGTGCTGTGAACGTGTATTACGATATGATGTGAAGCTAGGAGAGTAAACTGAGAGGCAAGGTAGTTGGGTGTGGAATCATGTACAATTCGATATAGCAGGCAAAGAGAATGTACTAAACGTCGATCTTGCAAGCGGAGCCAGGAGAGTCGTAGAAAATATTCCGATATATGATCATGTCGGCGGATATTGAAAATAAATCAGACGCAGACATTATGTACACGTTGAAGTTTTTGAGAAAGTTCAGGACTTAGGTCGCTATATAAAACATCACAGTAGTCAAAGTGAGATATAGGATAGGTAAGACTCTCCAGTTGTGATTTCACAGAGCACCTGACTTTTTTACCGCACACTTGATACATTAGGCTACCATTTTCCATGTGTAGTGAAAGCTTCGTCCATCGCAAACCATGATTTTATTTTTGTCGTTAGGGTTGAAGATACACGGGCCATTTTAGTTAGTTAAAAGCAGTAGATAAACTCACTTGCACTTTATACTATAAGTACTACAACTAGAGAACTGAGTGAAATGAATGACACAACAGAACTGCAAGCACTGTTTCGCTGTACTGGATTGGGAGAAAATAAGAGGTTATGTGAGACACATGCATTTTAGTTGCTCCTCAGTTTATAGGCATTTACAAACTGCTGTTTGAAAACTGACATTCCTGTCTTATTCAGAAGGGTAGGATTATTCCAGCCGAGAACCATACTTTCTAATTGCTCGGAAAACCCATTTCCATATAGGTCTACTAAATTTAAAGTAAAGAGATCACGCAATAACCTGAAAGTCTCATGTCACACTTGACACGGGTTTTCCCTTGGAAGGATTAGGAAGAGGGTGGATAAGGTTGCAAATTGCATGGGAACGACTTATTAAGACGTGTGCAGAACAATTATAGTTCGAGACAAATCATGTCGTCCTCGTTCCATCCACCGCATGAAGGCAACGCTACTTTCTGAGTGCTTTTTACAATACAAGGTAGTTTTATGAGAAAGGTTGCCTTTTCTTCACTCGTTTTCAGTGGGCGGTATGGGGTGAGTGCCTCTATTACTTCCTGGAACTAAGGACGTTATGTTTCGTCCCGAAATATATCCTTTCTTAGGTAGGTAAAAAGGCTTTTTAAATCTGTGTATTTCAAATTGTAAACTTCCCCAGCAGAAGTTGCTTTTTTTTTTTTTTCAGAGAAGTAAAAATGAATAAACCCCTAAATATGTAGATTTATGTAATACCAAGCCATAATATGTAATGTGGGGTATATATGTAGTATCAAATTTTAATATATTAATGGTAATTACAAGATTCGCAAAGATTTGTTATTTATATAAGGTTAGGTTGAAAGGAATATAATATGTAATTACATAAAAATCCGGTTCCTACTTATAACAGACATAAAGTAAACTTCCGGTTACATTTTAGTTTAACAACAGCTCGTACTCTTTTATGTAGTAGCCGCTATTCTTCTAGACCCCGAAGGTTTCGTTCAGTCGCTGACTCACTCACTCACTCACTCACTCACTCACTCACTCACTCACTCACTCACTCACTCACTCACTCACTCACTCTTTTCATTCGTTTTGTGTTCCTTAGCCTTCATTATGTTGTGTTTCACTCTGTGTCCATTCTTGCCCTATCTTTCTTGTTTCTTTTTGCCTTATCTTTATTCCTTCTCAGTTTTTCATACCTTATACCGGTATTCTTCTTGTATTGACGTCCCTTTCCTTCTCTCCATTTATTTCCTTAATTCATCCCCCTTTTTGTTTTCCTTCCATCTTTCTTTTACTTTCTCTTGCTTTCATTTCCCTCCTTATCTTAATATTTCCTCTCTTAATTTATATAATTCCTTCATTTGTCCTCTCTTTCCTTAACTTGTCCACCGCTGTGGAGTAACGGTTAGCATGCCTGAACATGGAACGAGCGGGCCCGGGTTCAAATCCTGGTTAGGACAAGTTACCTGGTTTAGGTTTTTCCGGGATTTTCCCTCAACCCATTAAGAGCAAATGCTGAGTAATTTTCGGCGCTGGACCCTGGACTCATTTTTCCAACATAATATGCGAGAAGTCCAGGAGGAAAATATACTATTTCATAAATTATTGAACCATTTAGGACACAGTTCGTAACATGAAGATGAAATGTGGTAAATAAGAAATACATTGTTATTGTTACTACTATATCATCATTATTGTTATTATTACAAACTTACTTACAAATGGCTTTAAGATAGATAGATAGATAGATAGATAGATAGATAGATAGATAGATAGATAGATAGATAGATAGATAGATAGATAGATAGATAGATAGATAGATAGATAGATAGATAGATAGATAGATAGATAGATAGATAGATAGATAGATAGATAGATAGATAGATAGATAGATAGATAGATTTATTCGTTCCATAATATTCTTACATTTGCTTTATAGCATAGAATAAAGAACATGTCCAATTCTTACGTTTAAATATTGTGAATTTTATTAGTAACAACAATGTAATTTATTCGTCACAACAATAATTCCTGTCTACAATTCGCCTTAAACGCTCTCGTCAACAATTGGATTTTCACTCAACACAGTATTCGTTATAGCACTCCACCGACGACAATGACAATTTACTTGGACTATTACGAACAACAATGAACTGTTAATCTTAACTAATATTTACAAAGCACTATTTACAAATCAGAACTATCAGTTATCAGTTCACAGTTCTTCTATCTCAGTCACTCGAGTATCTCACAGTATCTCGAACCACAGACCTTCAGAGACAGTTCACTGTACTCGAACTCGGGTCCCTCCAACTGCGGTCCACTGCACTCGAACTCAGGTCCCTCGAACTGCGGTCCACTGCACTCGAACTCAGGCCTTCGGATGCTGATACAGTTGCGGACGCACACTCGAGTCGAACTCCGGTACACAAGGCTTGCTTGTTCTGGCTTACTCACTGACTGAATAACTGAAAACTGCTGTCGTTCCTTCGCGTCCGTAATTTATAACCACAGCGACGTAGCCTCGAAGGTTCCACGCGTCTCTAGAGATGGCACTCCAGAAAAAGCCAGAGCCCTCTCCTCTCTACCAGCACCAGATGCGCGCGCACTCTCGCTCCACTCTCTCGCCGCGTTGCCCCTTTCCCCTCTCTCACGTCGCTGTCACAATATAAATGCAATATATATAAAATGCAAATATGAAATATGTACAGAATTAATACCTTAATAACAATAATATTTTATACAATGTAATATGTTTACCATTTAATAGTATTATAATATTTACACAGTACTGTGAAATGTCAAGAATTCATCTACAGAATAGAAAGTGTGAGATATTAAGTAATTTTTTAATTTTACCTTAAATATTGCAGGGTTTTGGCTATGATTCTTAATGTCTTCAGGAAGACTATTGAACATTTTTATCGCCATGTAACGTATTCCCCTTCGATAGCATGATACATTTGATGATGGCGTATGAAAATCATTCTTTCTGCCAGTATTTATACTATGTATGGCTGAGTTAGTTGGAAAATTTTCTTTATTACATAAGAGGAAATGTATTATAGAGTATATGTATTGATTTGTTAAGGTTAGAATCTCTAATTTTTTAAAAAATAATCTACACGATTCTCTAGCCTTTGCTCCAACTATTATTCTAATGGCTCTTTTTTGTAATAAGAATATATTTTTACTATCTGCAGAATTTCCCCAAAATATTATTCCGTAGGACATAATGGAATGGAAATAGGCAGAATATATTGTCTTTGCTGTTTAGAAATTGTTGTAACGCCTTAATTGCGAATCATGCTGAGCTAAGTTTGGGGGTTATTTCTTTGATATGATTTTTCCAATTTATTGTATTATTAATATGCAATATGTCTTTTAAGGAACCCTGAGGTTCATTGCCACCCTCACATAAGCCCGCCATCGGTCCCTATCCTGTGCAAGATTAATCCAGTCTCCATCATTATATCCCACCTCCCTCAAATCCTTTTTATTATTGTCCTCCCATCTACGTCTCGGCCTCCCCAAAGACCAGGTATTTTGCGCAATTTGTGCCTTTGGTGTTCTAATCATATTTTCCTCCAAATAGACGTTATTGCTTTTAATAATGATGATGATGATAATAATAATAATAATAATAATAATAATAATAATAATAATGATAATAATAAGTTAATAATGTTTTATTTTCGCTGGCAGAGTTAAGGTCATAAGGCTTTCTCTTCCACTCAACCAACCTTAATCAATACAATACATATTTAAATTACGAATATTTACACTACACTTAAAAGGTTTTCCAGCAATATTCTTCAGTTAAGTTTTAACGACTAGTAGATTACATATTTATTTAAATTTAGATAAACCTATAAGGTAAAGTAGTAACTTAATTTATGAGCTAATTTAACTTAATCAATTATAATTAATTTGATATTTGAGATAGATAGTAAAATGATGAAAATTAATTTAATATAAGCTTACTAAGACTATGTTACAGAGAGAAAAAAAAATGTATATAAATCTAAAATATATTTCTATAATGAGAATATTAATGTAATTGCCATTAGAGGTTTTGTAACTCTATTTAGAGAAATTAATGATAATAATAAGAATGGACAGATGTCAGTTTTTTGTCTTTATAATATGTAATAAATATTAATCAGCAATTAATTTGTTAAGTAAGAATTTATGTAATTTGGACCTAAATGAAGTTATTGTCCAACAACCCCTTGCATCACTCGGTAGCGAGTTCCAATTTCTAGCAACTGAAACTGTGTAAGATGAAGAATATAAAGATGTCTTGTGGTAGGGTATAATGAGTAAATTGTTATGATGAGATCTTGTACTTAGCTGATGATATGCGGATAAATTTTGAAAACGAGAAGCCAAATAGATTGGGGTAGCGGTGCGCAGAATTTGAAATAAGAGGACAAGAGAATGCAGGGCTCGTCGATCGCTTAGCCTTAGCCAAGACAGAGTTTGGAAAGACGGGGAAACATGATCATACTTACGAATATTACAAATATAACGGACGCACGCATTATGCACACGTTGTAGCCTGCTTTTAGGACCTCGTGTTTTACAGTTAAGAGTATATATTTTTTTTTTACAAATAACATAGTTAAAAAAATATAGGCCTAATTGGAAATATGTGTTGTTTGTAGTTCAGTGTACCAATGTGTTAGTTGATTTCGTAATAGACCCTATCCCTATTGTCAGGGGATGACCTCGTGTAACTGCAGCAATCATAGCCATTAAAAGCACTTCGTAACTTGCCTGCTACCTTATTTCCCACAGAAATTTCAAAGTTGGTCTCCCCTTTCTATTGTTAGCAAAGGAAGAAGTTGTAAGGAAACAGTGGAACGTTCATGTTCCTATGGAGACCAGTTAAACGCTTTATTGCCATCCCCCGGGGCAGCTTACTCACATACAAGCAGTACACGGCTGGAATAAAATATATTTTATCCTTTTGTGTGTGGTTGTATCTGCACCAGTAACTAGTCTATATAGCTGGTTAGTGGGTTTCTACTAGCTGAATTTTATGCTCTAACGTTTTATGGTGAAACTTCTTTATAGCGCGTTTCATGAAACGAAAGGTATAGGGAAATTGTAATTAGATTATGTTTATCTGTGCCTTATTCCCTGAGATGTCTTGCAAATAAGATTTTATGCACTCGCTCCATGTTAATAAAATAGAGTAGCTTTAATTTACGTATGCGTAAATACAGGGTGGTAGGGGACCGAAGCACCAAAATTTAAGAGGTGATTCTACGTGTTAAATGTAAAAAAACTTTTATTACACTTTCCTTTCAATGAAGCATGATTTTTTAAATATTTATATTTTGTTAAGTTGCTATAGCCCAGTGGCCGGCAGAAGCTGCAGTTATGACGTAAGAGCTAGTCAGGCCTCAAGAGCTTGGAAGAGCGAGCAGCTGAGTCGTATTACTGTTAGCACGCACCAGCGTAGTGGCGTCAGTGCAGCAATGATACGACAGTTCTTGGAGATAAATTGATGGAATCACATTCCTGTATTTTGCTAGGGAATAACTACTCTGCGGTCATGATGGCAACATTCTTGGCAAATTCCCCGTCATTAAAAGAACGCATGTTCTTTGCAATGGCTAGTGAAATCCTATATCTTAAGCCTTAAGCTTACCATTGATTCACTGACAGTGTGTTCCCTAGCTTCACTTAACAATTAATCCTTCAATTGCTGCACTAGTACTTGTCGATATCCCCCCTCCCCATATTTGTTATAATTATTAGTGTGGGGTACAGAATAATGGCGTTGTATATTGAATTTCTTTACATGCTGAAACAGCTTGCCACAAATCAAACACTTCGCCATTCCTCCATACTCCATAACACAGTTTGATCTCGACAAAGCATTTAACTTGGACACGATAGTAACACAAAGTGATGGTGTGTTTCAAAAGTTGAAATATACGAAGCGTGTTCTGAAAGTAAGTTCCATTTTCAATTATAGCTGTCGCAGCGCTGCAATCGTTATTTTGCGCATGCGTGTTTTCTTCTTCAGTCCTCAGGCAAGCTGTGCATGCAGTTTCAGAGCTTCAGTCCGTGTGTGTGGTTAGTTGTGATCAGTTGAAATGTTTAAAGTGATCGAGCACCCCGCCGACTGTGAGATGCGGTCTGTTATCCGGTTTTTTGAATGCGAGAAACAGCAAACCAGCTGACATTCATCATCAACTTTGTGAGGTGTATGGTGATGATGCCATTAGTGATGGAATGGTCAGGGGATGGGTTAGAAAGTTCAACGAGGGCCGCATCTCTGTGCATGACGAGCAGCATACAGGTCGGCCATCTTTGATCAATGACGATTTGGTGCGTGCTGTCGATGAAAAAATTCATGAGGACAGGAGGTTCACAATTTCTTCGCTTTCCTTGAATTTTCCACAAATGTTGCGGAGTGGTTCGCAGGCGGGTGAATTCTACAATGAGGGGATAGAAAGACTTGTGCCACGACTCGATAAATGCCTCAATAATGGTGGAGATTATGGTGAGAAGTAATTGAAGTGTGGGGAAATACAATGCTACAAAAATTATTTGTAAATATTTTCCCGTTTACTTTCTACACCCTTTTGGAACTTACTTTAAGAACACGCCTCGTACTTTGCATACTACTCACCAAGTTAGGGCCTAGATAGTTCAATCTGTATATTGTGTAGGAAAACGTCTGTTAAAAACACTTGAACTGTTTTCAAGTTTCCGAGTAGACAAAGTGTTGTAGTACTGCTTAAATTATTTATTTCTATATTTGTATATTTATAGCAGTTTCGGAGCCTCATTTACATAAAGCGAACGCTTCTGCAGCTGGCTGTGTTATGAATTTCATATTATTATAAGTATATTAAATTTGATTACAAACCAAAATATTTTGTTACATTGATTTATCACGGATGTACAGTTTTGTTTTCGTACAAATGTATTGTAATTGTGCTGTTCCCATACTATCTCAGACGAATGCATTGCATAGGTGCCCTACCACCATTGTTCAGTTGAACCTTCTCTCCTCGCTGTGCTCAGTATGCAGAGTTTGCCGAGCAAAGAGCGTGGCGGCTCCGTGGTATGACGTCACAGAGCACGGAACATGGCGCTCACTGCTATAGCCAATAGCTATCTACATACAGAACATTAATATTCTTCACCAAATAGGAAAAAAGCTAAAAAAAAAATACCATCCTCTCCCTTTAAGCAGGAGAGAAATAGTCTTTGCCCAATGTTTGCAGCGTTCTATCACAGTCTAGTACAGCGTTTCTCAAACTATGGTCCGCGGGCCACCTGTGGTCCTCGAGGTCTGACCTTGTGGTCCTTCAAAAAGGACAGAATAAAAAATAAAATTAAAACGAATTGCGTATTACACTATAGGTGAAAATGACACATGGCAATCGCCTTTCACTTTTTCTTCCAGTACCGACATTTTACGAAATTTATTACCCTACCTGTCTACCGACTTCCCATTCTACTCTCAGAAACAAGAGAAATTTAAAGCACTATGAACATGGTGTTCCTCGCCATCTTTTTCTTGCACATCAGCTGACGACATGTGGCTAAGTACATTGGCATATCGTTAAGATGTATTCTCAAAACTAAACGAACTGAATCTCTCTCTACAAGGCAATTCTTTGACTGTTCTCAACGTGTATGAGAAAATAAAGGTGTTCGAGAGGAAACTTGGTTTGTGGATGTTTGAAGATTTTTTCACTATTTCCAGCCCTGGAGTCTTTTTCGGTTGAAAATGATTTCGTTATTGGAAAATAATTATGCAGTGATATACTATGTTCGCATTTTGAAACTCTGAGGTCACAATTTGAAACTTATTTTCCAAGGAAATATGTCGAATTTTCATGGGTTTGTGATCCCTTTCATTGCGATATTGAAAATAACAAACTTTCATTGAACCTTAACTCAATATTCAACTCACGAATGGCAACGGACTTAAAATAAAATTCTAAGCGGAAGGTACGAAGTATATGATTATGTCTCGTGACCAGAATATCGTACGAAATGGAAATATAAAAATTGGAGATGTATCCTTCGAAGAGGTGGAAAAATTCAAATACCTTGGAGCAACAGTAACAAATATAAATGACACTCGGGAGGAAATTAAACGCAGAATAAATGTGGGAAATGCGTGTTATTATTCGGTTGAGAAGCTCTTATCATCCAGTCTGCTGTCCAAAAATCTGAAAGTTAGAATTTATAAAACAGTTATATTACCGGCTCTTCTGTATGGTTGTGAAACTTTGACTCTCACTCTGAGAGAGGAACATAGGTTAAGGGTGTTTGAGAATAAGGTGCTTAGGAAAATATTTGGGGCTAAGCGGGATAAAGCTACAGGAGAATGGAGAAAGTTACACAACACAGAACTGCACGCATTGTATTCTTCACCTAACATAATTTAGGAACTTAAAATCCAGACGTTTGAGATGGGCAGGGCATGTAGCACGTATGGGCAAATCCAGAAATGCATATAGAGTGTTAGTTGGGAGACCGGAGGGAAAAAGACCTTTAGGGAGGCCGAGACGTAGATGGGAGGATAATATTAAAATGGATTTGAGGAAGGTGGGGTGTGATGATAGAGACTGGATTAATCTTGCACAGGATAGGGACCGATGGCGGGCTTATGTGAGGGCGGCAGTGAACTTTCGGTTTCCTTAAAAGCCAGTAATTTCTGTACCTCATCACAAGCGAAAATAGAATATAGTGAACTGTACAATGGTGCTTTATAGATTATAATTCAGTTTGCTTTTACGTATCTGTGTGAGAAAGGGTTTTCATCACTAACTCTAATAAAAACAAAGTACAGAAATCGACTCGATGTATGTGACGATCTCCGACTTACCAGCATAGTCCATATATAGAACAACTTTGCAGGAAGTAGCAGGCTTATCCATCTCATTAATACGAGTACCAACATGTAGTTATTTTGTGTAGTTAATAACTCTAATAGCCTTGTTTTATTAAAAATGAAAACGATTTTTTTTCTGTTAAATATTAACTTAATCAATTAATTCAGTTTTAAAATATAAGTATACTGGTATTAAAATATGCTAGGAAAGTGATAAATTTGCTTTCGAAGGGAACAAGAGTAAAGTGGTCTGCGGAACTGTTCTGACTTAAAAAAGTGGTCCCCACTTCAAAAAAGTTTGAGAAACGCTGGTCTAGTATATACAGTCACGAAGCTTGAGTTTATGAGGGTGCTAGGAACAATAGACTGTTCACGTACTATTTCGCATTGTCTGTAATGAGGCGATATTAGCGATCCTAGTGGTTAGCAACTATCTGTGGATGCATATTTACTACATATTGAGCTTCCTGACTAAACTGTGGTTGTATTGCGGTAATGACCTGAGAGAAATGGCTGATTTCTATGCAAGCAGATAGGTAAAATAATCTGAACAATTAATGGATGATATGAATGAACGAAGTAGGTGCTTTGAAGCACGTACTTCGAAGGTTCATAGTACTGGGTGTTCATTTCAAAGTGTGTCATGACGTCACTGTTGTTGGGTCACCGATTTGAAGCGAGTTTCAGCTTATATGTTAGAGAAGTTGCCTATTATTTAAGGCGTTCTTCAATCTGAACTTCAGAACGTGTACGGCATAACTTGAACGTCGTAGCAACAGATGGCGGTCTCTACGGTCTTGTGCTACCATAACCTCTTTCGAACTGTGTTTTGCGCCGGCAAGTCGTACGCAGGGTATTTGTTATCATCGGTTGTGTACGGTAACATTCCACAACACAAATCAAATGCTCCGTGTCCATGTTGACCGTCGAAGTTAATGCCAACAAATACGTAAGTAATCGTCTTAACCCTCTCCCCATATCCCGACAGTACGTATTTCCAAACAGTTCACATTCCTGCCACTACCGGCGTTACCGTACGTATCGGTACGTACTCTTCAGAATGAACGCCGTACTTGCTAGGCAACTTCTCTGCCTCTTAGGTTATACACCTCTGCGGAAGTGTAGGAAGATTGAATTCTCTAGGCTCATCGGCTAGCCACATGACGGCATACAGCGAGCCATGACATATTTTGAACTGAACACCCAGTAGATTCTACAGAAATGAGCATTACTTCAATTTTCATAATAATAAACTGCAAGAAAATAAATGGAGCGCCTATTCTGCCTGTAGTAGTACCTGCTTCGAGTACACGTGAACGGGGAAGTCGGGAAATAGGTTTTAACATGTTTCACACAGTACTTTTGTGGTGTAATTTATTTGAATTATAAAGTGCAGAAAGGTGTTTTGGAGAAAGGATAGATACAGTGAATTAGACCAGTTAAAATCTGTACAGTCGCTAATAGAAAATCCAGTGCTGTTAAAGAAATAAAATCTTCCTGAAGTAAAAAGAAAGCGATTTAAAGAGAAATACGAGAAAGACTTATCAGCTAAATGTGAACTAAATAAAACTCGGATTTGGAAGAAATTTAATAACATGAACTTACTTACTTACAAATGGCTTTTAAGGAACCCGAAGGTTCATTGCCGCCCTCACATAAGCCCGCCAGCGGTCCCTATCCTGTGCAAGATTAATCCAGTCTCTATCATCATACCCCACCTCCCTCAAATCCATTCTTATTATAGGGATACGTAACAAGCTGTTTTTTACGGTGATGGGTTGTTACCCCTTCTCCCAACCCCCAAGCTGGAGGACCACCCCTTATCGGTTGTCCACGACTGCTTATTCAATATATTCGCAGCTACCCTCCATATCTGGAGGCCGTCTCCTCTATCCGCAACCTGAGGACGCGCCATACTTGGCCACGGTATTCTTCAACGTTATAACTCTCTCTCGAGTCACACATCTTTTGTACATTGGATTTCACTAATACCGTTCAGTTTTTAGTCTGGCTGACAAAGAAAACTGCGTCTTCTACTTCCACACCTATTGTGCACTTGCGAGTTGGCTCGCCTATATTTAGTAATCTGGTTTTCAGTGGTATTAATAAACATAAGGTCACTGTTTGTTAATGTATTCACTTCTGTTAATATTGTGAATTTTATTAGTAACAACTATGTAATTTATTCGTCACAACAACGATTCCTTTCTACAATTCGCCTTAAACGCTCTCGTCAACAATTGGATTTTCACTCAACACAGTATTCGTTATAGCACTCCACCGACGACAATGACAATTTACTTGGACTATTACGCACAACAATGAACTGTTAATCTTAACTAATATTTACAAAGCACTATTTACAAATCAGAACTATCAGTTCTCAGTTCACAGTTCTTCTAGCTCAGTCACTCGAGTTCACAGTATCTCGAACCACAGACCTTCAGAGACAGTTCACTGTACTTGAACTCAGGTCCCTCCAACTGCGGTCCACTGCACTCGAACTCAGGTCCCTCCAACTGCGGTCCACTGCACTCGAACTCAGGCCTTCGGATGCTGATACAGTTGCGGACGCACACTCGAGTCGAACTCCGGTACACAAGACTGGCTTGCTTGCTCTGGCTTTCTCACTGACTGGCTGACTAATCAACTGAAAACTGCTGTCGTTCCTTCGCGTCCTTAATTTATAACCACAGCGACGTAGCCTCGAAAGTTCCACTCGTCTCTAGAGATGGCACTCCAGAAAAATCCAGAGCCCTCTCCTCTCTACCAGCACCAGATGCGCGCGCACTCTCTCTCCACTCTCTCGCCGCGTTGGCCCTTTCCCCTCTCCGCCGCGCGCCATCCCAAAGTGCTCCGCGCGATCTTCTCTCTTGCGGGACGCTGGTCGTGAGTTCGAATCTCACGTCGCTGTCACAATATTTTTACATATCACTGTAATCTTACTCCCTGAACATCGTTTATTGCCGAAATAGATAACTTATCGCAAAAAATTAATCAAATAAAATTTGAAACGTGCATTTCTAGCTTAAAAAAAAGAATACGCACTTGCCTCTTGATTATGTAGTATCCATTATCACGGAAAGTTACAGCCTGGAGATGCTCTTGCCCCATATCACGGGGCATCTGCATACCCTGAACATTATAATGGTATTTATTTGTTTAATAAAATATGCTTCGACAATTTAGCAACTGACAAGATGAAAATACACAGAATTAACCACTTAATATACCAATAAAACCTTATTTTAAAATTACAAAAGGCTCAGGTGTTACAATGCACCAAAGTTGAAATTTAATACTTATGGAATGCACTTACCTCAACTTACCTTAATTTATATTACTTATTTTAAGATTCTATAAAACATATTTGTGCGAGATCGTGCGTATTTGCTTGGTTTCCGCACAAAACCAATCCGCGGAAAGTCTAAAATTCCACATTCAGTATTCCCAACCTAACACACATAACAATTTCCCTCCTCTTACCGCTTAAGTGACATATTGATTTTTACTGCTTTAGGCTTTTAACATATTATTTTTAGAGACGTTCAATATAGTAATAATTATAAATTGGAAACTTACCACTGCAATTTCACCTAAATTGCACAGTTAATTGTTTTTAAATATTTGCAAAAATTAAGTAAACTCTACAACTCCACTAAAGTTACTGCATTCGTGATGCAAGTAACATTAAGGAAGCCGTGAAAAAATCAACGAACTTGCCAATGTTATTACTGCAATATGTTATATAAATAATATTGTTGCAATATTAAAATGAAAAATAAATCATTACATAACCTTACCGTTTGTTTTAAGTTCGCATTTATAGACTTGGGGAAAAAAAAGACAGACGTATATCACGGCCTGCTGGAGTATAGTAAACACAGAAAACATTTTAAAGCAACAATGTTGATGATAGATATTTTTGTTTTGCAAATTTGCTGTCATTGAACAGAAACCAAGATGGAGATTTCATTGCAACTAATTAGAAATTCCTCTTTCAGGTATGTAATAAACGATCTTCGCACAGAATAATGTACGATACACGAGCGGTATGTTTTCTTTCAATTCTCGGAAATTAAAAATGCTCAACTACGTTACGCTTTTTCAAACTTTTCCTCGAACATGAAAACTTCAACATACCGCTCTTGTAACGTATATTACTATTGTATGCGTATTTTAAGTTTTATAAATACATATAAATTCGGCTATACCTTTTACCGATTCAAGACAAACAGTCGACCTGGTTGACGAGTTGGTATAGCGCTGGCCTTCTATCCCCAAGGTTGCGGGTTCGACCCCGGGTCAGGTCGATGGAATTTAAGTGTGCTTAAATGCGACAGGCTCACGTCAGTAGATTTACTGGCATGTAAAAGAACTCCTGCGGGACAAAATTCCGGCACATCCGGCGACGCTGATATAACCTCTGCAGTTGCGAGCGGCGTTAAATGAAACATAACATTTTTTTTCAAGACAAACAATTGAATAGCTGCAGCATTGTTTTATTACACCAGGAGACGAACTCCTTGGTCTGCATACTAGAAAATTTGCATAGAACAAGTAACCAAGGATATATTTTCAATAGGCACCAGTGCATAAATCTTTAGATTGAATAATTATAATCCCATCAACACTGGATACACGCTATTATTTGATAAGAATAGCAATGTGCGTGTACGTCAATACTAGTACAAGAAGGAAGCAAGTAGCTGATCGAAACATGGACATATCACTCTTGGCTTCTCAAACGTTTGTCTTTTATTGAAGTTCGGACAGATAGTCTACTTGATGTAACTTCCAGGAATACAAACATAGCACAACGGAGTACCGCGCAGCATCCAATCATGAGGGCAGATGTAATACTTCTCAGCTCGCTGACCTACTAAAACTTTCGAGCCTCGGAGTTCTGTCGTAGTTATTAAAATTTATGGTATAGCCGGAGGATAACCTGGATCTTGGACAAAATGCGACTCCTATGGTAAACTGCAGACTGTAATCGTGAGTGGACGGATTAATTAAAATCCCGAGCCATTTCTATGGTGTAACTTCTTTGAGTTTACTGGCCACAAACGGAAAGTTGATGGTACTTGGCGACAGAGTGGAATTCTCTGTGATTATTAGAATCTAAGTCAAGGGACTCAAACTGTGGCTCATTGTCATTTACCCCAGGATATCGTATCTAGGAGGTAATAAAATCCAACGAGCGATCTGCGTTAGAGACGGAAGTCCTCCTCATCCAGCGTAATTGAGTTAAGTTTAGAAATAATGAATGTAAAACTTAAGGAGTGAGGTTTCCTTTCTCGTTGAGAAACTTTATTTACTTTGCAAATAATAATGTTACTAGCGATAGTTATGTCTGTAGTTTATTTTCTTGAATTATTAAAAAAAAAAACATGCTAATAAAGTAATTCACTGTGATTGTAAATAAGAATATAAATTACCTTTGTGCGAGATCGTGCGTATTTGCTTGGTTTCCGCACACAACCAATACGCGGTAAGTGTGAAATACCACATTCAGTATTCCCAACGTAACACACATAACAATTTCCCTCTTCTTACCGCATAAGCGTCATATTGATTTTACTGCTTTAGGCTTTTAACATATTATTTTTAAAGACGTTCAATATAGTAATAATTATAAATGGGAAACTTACCACTGCAATTTCACATAAGTTGCACTGTTAATTATTGTTTTTAAATATTTGCAAAAATTAAGTAAACTCTACAACACCACAAAAGTTACTGCATTTGTAATGCAAGTAACATTAAGGAAGCCGTGAAAAAATCAATAGGATTCCAGACTCATCACGGCGGCTACTTTGAACGAAGGAGATGTGGATTTTGAAGTTGAAGAGGCTTGGGAACAAGGCTGTGCTTCTCTGGTTCCCGACAAATCCAGAGCAAGGTATTAAAGAGCCTATAATATATTCACAAATTGGTTGGAAGGAAAAAAAAGAGAAATTAATGAAAAAACAATGCTAGCTTATTTCGTGAAAAGGACCACAACTTTGAAATCTGCTAATAGTCTGTGGTTAGAATATTCAATGTTAAAAACTATGATAAATTTGAAGCATGGTATCAATATTGGACAAATTTCTAGTTTGGTAAATTTTTGAAGAAGAAAAACTTTGGGCAAATGCCAAAAAAATCTAAAGTTATCGACAGAGAGGACATGATTAAATTTTTAATTGAAGCTCCTGATGACACTTACTTGATGATGAAAGTAGTTATGATAATGGGAATAGCTGGTGATTGTCGGAGGGATGAGATTACAAATTTGACTATTGATGACACTGAAGACAGGGGTTCAGTCATTGTTGTGAATATTCCCAATACAAAGACAAAAATTTCCAAAACGTTTACAATCATTGACAAACCCGATGAAGAAGTTCATTTTTTGCAAATTTTTCGAAAATATGTAAATCTCCGACCAATAAATTCTGCATCACGTAGATTCTTCCAACGATTTTCTAATGGGAAATGTACGAACCAAGTTGTCGGAATGAACACTATTGGTCGAGTGCCTTCAAATATTGCAAAGTTTTTAAACTTAAATGATCCAGATTCATACACGGGACAAGCATTCAGAAGAACATCAGCTACTTTATTAGCAAATACAGGAGCCGACATCCTTGCTTTGAAACGGCATGGTGGTTGGAAGTCTTCGACGGTGGCAGAGGGATACGTCTAAGATTCTACCTACAATAACATACAGAATACCGAAAAGATTTTGCACCACAAAAGCAACATTGGTACTAGGATTCACAAAACTGCAACCACAGTCTCCAGTGCATCGACTTCCTGCCAGACGGAGGGTTTATCAAATGCTGCCATCTATAGTGCTAATGCTTCAACTTCGACGGAAACTGGAAAATCAATATTCATGCAAAGAAGTTCCACAATAGAAAAAACTGGTGGTGGTGCGCCAGTGATTCTGAATAACTGCACAAATGTGATAATTAATTTCAATGTGCAGAAATAAATAATTTTTTTAAAGTATTAAAATGAAAAATAAATCATTACATAACATTACCGTTTGTTTTAAGTTCGCATTTATAGACTGGGGGGAAAAAGACAGACGTATATCACGGCCTGCTGGAGTATAGTAAACACAGAACACATTTTATAGGAACAATGTTGAAGATAGATATATTGGTTTCCAAAGTTGCCGTCATTGAACAGAAACCAAGACGGAGATGTCATTGCAACTAATTAGAAATTCCTCTTTCAGGTATGTAATAAACGATCTTCGCACAAAATAATGTACGATACACGAGCGGTATGTTTGTTTTCATGTTCTCGGAAATTAAAAAAGCTCAACTACGTTTCGCTTTTTCAATCTTTTCCTCGAACATGAAAACTTCAACATACCGCTCTTGTTACGCATTTTACTATAGTGGAGTAGTAGAGTTTGCAAATATTTAAAAACAATAATTAACATTGCAATTTAGGTGAAATTGCAGTGGTAAGTTTCCAATTTATAATTATTACTATGTTAAACGTCTCTAAAAATCATATGTTAAAAGCCTAAAGCAGTAAAATGAATATGTCTCTTAAGCGGTAAGAAGAGGGAAATTGTTATGTGTGTTACGTTGGGAATACTGAATGTGGTATTTCACACTTACCGCGTATTGGTTTTGTGCGGGAAGCAAGCAAATACGCACGATTTCGCACAAATTATATTTTCATAGTCACGTTGACTACATTTACAATCACGCAATCAGAATGCTGGGAATAATACGTCAATAACTTATTCCTTTTCCACGCCCGATTCTCTTTTAATGCTATACTATACATTGGTGCGATCGAAACTCGAATATGCATCTGTAGCTTGGAACTCGATTACAACTACAGATTCGGATGAATTAGAAAATGTGCGAAGAAAATTTATATCTTTATGTTCATTCAGATTTCTGCCCATTAACTCCGGGTATAGTTACGAGAGAAAATGTCGTATTTTAATTGTCAAAACATATGCTAGACGCCACACGAACTAGATTATCTGTTCTTTTGTAAGGCTCTCAAAGGTGATATATCCTGCGACTCCTTCTTGAATAATATTACCTTACGTATTCCAACAAAAGATATGACAGCCCACAAACCTTTCTATGATAGAGATTCAAAATTTCTTTCACCATTCTCCAAATGCATTAAAAGTGCCTTACATGGTTTATGTCGATTTGATTTTTTTCTGTATGAATTATTGTAATGGGAGGAATACCTATGTATTTTTTTTCCAAGCGTACAGATGTTCCGTAAGTTCTCAATAAATTATCAGAAAATTTTTGTGGAAACTGACTTGTGTCACTTTTCCCGAGCACTACAGAATTACTGGTTTAATATACAAATATGACATTCCTTACTTGGAAAATGTCTGAAAGGACAGTAAGCATTTTCTAGGAGAATATTCCTTCATTTTTTTTGCTTTTCGCGTATTTTGAATATTGACCCCGCAAGGCGGAAGACAGAAATTAATAAACGTTTCCAATAATCTCTTAAACAGCGTATCCAAGCAGGTCTTTCAGAGCTTTGAGATTATTTGTGACGTGAAGGATGTAGATCTATGGATATTGAAAGGAAATTTGCTTCTTCTACATGAGGAAAGATTTCATAGTAAATAATATTTAGTCCTCTATTTTCTTGCCGTAACTGGAAAGCGTGGTTCCATCGCGGCTAAGGCGTTGTGCTGTTTGCCGGAAGGTTGCAGGTTCGATTTCCAATGGGGTCAGATTTTCTCCATTGATATAATCCTTCCGACCCCGCTGTGGCCCTGGAATTCACTGATATTTTTACTGCTACTAATATCGATTCCCTTTAAAAAGTTGGAGCCTTTATATCTAGTTACTCTATCGCCTGTGATAGGGAAAACTTCACTTTCCTTCGAAACGAATTAGTTCATGGTAATATTTCAAAGCAAGCAGTAGATATATCTTCATAGCCCTAAGAATTTTTAGAAGTTATATGCAATGTAATGCATTTTAGACACACAAAATATTGTTTGCTTAATTTGTGTAACAGCAAAGATCACATTAATGTTGGAAAGTAATTTAAGGGGAGAGGTTGGTATTTTTTAAAACCTTTTTCCTATTTGGTGTAAAATATTAATTTTTTGTATGTAGAGAGCTCATAGCTGTGGCAACTCAACCAAATAAAAATATTTTGAAACAATTATTTGGGGGCCCAAATTTGAAAAAAAATATGTATATACCCAATGCAGGATTGTACTAAAACCGATATATCTAAACCGTTTTTAAAGATAGATTCAAACAGTTTTTGCAATGTATTTGCAAAAGCATTTTCTACAAACTGTCTGTAACATAATTTTGATATTAGTCCCTACGTTTATAAAATAAACAATTAAAGTTAATAACAATTTTCTTATTTCCTTTCTTGCAAACAAACGGACGTATTTTTAAAATGAAATCAATTAACAAAATTCTGTTACAGAGAAAAGTTTCATAATACTCTAAAGAATGTGTGTTCTAAATTTCATGCATGTATCGTTAATAGTTCAGAAATTATATCCATTTTTGTCCGTAGCGCAGGAAGTTTAAAAATGACGTCTCAACATCCCATAAGGGCACAAATACCCACAAAATGTTATGCAATGCATTCCACACATATCAAAGGGTATTTTAAAGGAAAACAAAATTTTCTGAAAATTTAATTTACCGGAAACAACAATAAAAGTGGGTAAATGATTTAAAAATCCATAACGCAGGAAGTTTAAAAATGGTGACTCAACATCCGATAAGGGCACAAATACCCACAAAATGTTATGCTATGCATTCCACACATATCACACAGATTTTTTTTTAAATTTACTAATTTTTCACCAAAAAATACCACCTTCTCCCCTTAAACAAATAATATCAGTAAGATTTCTACCTCATTCAGTTTTTCCTTCAAGTAATCTCTCTTTTTATTCCTAAGTGTACGATTTGCTTCCCGTCTTTTATTGCAATAATTATCTCTATTCGCCTCAACTGGATCCTGTAAGAATTTCAATTTTGCCTGTTTCCTTCTTTCTACTAATATGCAACAATCTTCATCAAACCACGATATCTTTTCTTAGTGTCATAATAGCCTATGCTCTGCTCAGCTGCAATTTTATTATTATCTCGGATATTTTCCCACACGCTATTACCATCTAACACTTCCTCAACTTCGTCGGAACTTGCTTATACGGCAAACCTATTTGAAATTTCGACCTGATAATGTTGCTTGTCTATGTTGATGACATGAATATATTAGGAGAATATCCAAAAACGATTAGGGAAAACACGGGAATTTTACTGGAAGCAAGTAAAGAGATAGGTTTGGAAGTAAATCCCGAAAAGACAAAGTATATGATTATGTCTCGTGACGAGAATATTGCACGAAATGGAGATATAACAATTGGAAATTTATCCTTTGAAGAGGTGTAAAAATTCAAATACCTGAGTGAAACAGTAACAAATATAAATAACACTCCGGAGGAAATTGAATACAGAATAAATATGGGAAATGTGTGTTATTATTCGGTTGAGAAACTTTTATCATCCAGTCTGCTGCCAAAAAATCTGAAAGTTAGAATTTATAAAAAATTATATTACCGGTCGTCCTTTATGATTGTGAAACTTGGACTCTCACTTTGAGAGAGGAACATAGGTTAAGGGTGTTTAAGAATAAGGTGCTTAGGGAAATATTTGAGGCTAAGAGGGATGAAGTTACAGGAGAATGGAGAAAGTTACACAATACAGAACTGCAGTGTAGTGTAGTGTAGTGTAAATATTTGTAATTTAAATACGTATTGACGTATTGTATTGATTAAGGCTGGTTGAGTGGACCAGAAGGCCTTATGGCCTTAACTCTGCCAGCGAAAATAGAACATTATTATTATTATTATTATTATTATTATTATTATTATTATTATTATTATTATTATTATGTACGTGAGCCCAAAAATGTGCTTACTGTTTGGTAGTGAACTTAGTTGAAAATGCTACAAATTATATCTCCTATCAGTCAAAATAATTTGTCGGCTGAATTTAGAATCACTCTGTATACGTGTTCAAATAGGGTATTGTATTCATTGTATTTAAATGAAAGTTTTATGATTTTCTGTCTACATTTTCATGTTACAAAATGGTCCATTTTTTCTCTAGACCATTATCCCTTATCTCTTTCTCTCTTATACCGAATTTTGCACAGCTCTACTCTCTCTTACTTATCTGTCCGATTCCACAGTCTTTCTCGGTATCATAACTTAAATACTCGGTCACAATATGATAACACGCTAGAAATACCACTCCACACTTCATCTCTTGATTCTTCATCTTTCACTGTTGCTACTTCTCTGCCGCCTGAAGTCAAGGGCTGCCGAACTTTAATTTCCTTTAAATGTAAATTAGAAAAATATCTTATGATGAGTTGCCAGACCTAACGCGTTGCAAATATTTAATGGAATGTGTTCCACTGTATTTATTTCTATTTTATTTATTTTTTTTTGTTTCTTATTTTTATTGTGTAATAATGTAAATCGTGTTCATTTATCACTTAACGCCAATATGTACCCCACTGTGTTGTTTTTTTATTATTAATTTAATCTATTTTTTGTGTGTACATTTTATTCAATTGTCGATTTCTGGTTTAATTATGTGAATCCTACTTAATTGTAATCTAATACTAATATGTATATTAATGTGTTTATTTTTATTTTTACTGTATACATTTTTTAATTGAATTATCGGCTTCTGTTTTTATGTGATTCGTATTTGATTCTAACAACAATAATATGTATTCCACTATGTTTATTTTTATTTTATGAGGTAAATTTTTATGTAACTACCTCTTTTGATCTCATTATGTACCTAAATTTTATCAGTATGTAATTAGTCAATTCCGATCCAGTTTTATGTTCAACTATGTAAGCAAGTTTTAATTCTGGTTGAGTGTAAGAGAAGGCCTTAGGGCCTTAACTCTGTCAGGTTAAATAAAGCCATTATTATTATTATTATTATTATTATTATTATTATTATTATTATTATTACTTGCGTGAGCCCAAAAATGTGCTTACTGTTTGGGTAGTGAACTGAGTTGAAAATGCTACAAATTATGTCTTCTATCCGTCAAAATAGCTTGTCGGCTGAATTTAGAATCACCCTGTATACGTGTTCAAATAGGGTATTGTATTCATTGTATTTAAATCAAAGTTTTATAATTTTCTATCTACATTTTCATCTTACAAAATGGTCCATATTTTCTCTAGACCATAATAATATTGATATTGCAATATTTAAACTTTTTATTGATAGCGTTAATTTTAATTGGAAATGTTTTCGTCCCACTCTTCATAACAGTCTTCTTTTTAACGTCCTCCACAATTGTCTTTGCCTCTCTTTGTCTAGACCGACGTGATAAAATCTGCTGCATTGTGTGCTATCTACGAACAGACAAACGATCCTCTATATTTTGGTTGCAGCCTTTATAAAAGCAAGACGTAATACGAACAATTGTAGGTGTGTTCTGATAGCAGCATATGTCGTTCCTAATGCTTAAAAATAAACATTCATTATTTTAAAGTTGTTTCATGAAAAGATATGTTTGCCTCTAACAGAGGAAGTTTCGTCCAGTATCTCCATCGTTTTAATGCTCACTTTAAGTTAGGTAAGTTTTATGGGAGCAGTTGAGAACCGTGATTCAGGCTATAGCCTTAAAAAGAAAACAACTTCACAAAGCTGCAAATATATTTTGATTTAAAATCAGCTTTCAGGCAGACGTTCCTTTTATGCAGAACGATTCTGATGTAATGGTGTACATTTTTGGATGTCATAGAATGAACAGAAATATAGTGCATTAAATCTATTGCTTTCGATGCATCACTGAACGAAATATAAATCAGGAAACGATGTGTGTAGTCAGTTCGGAATTCGTTCCTTACTGTTATAAGACCCATCCAACTCTGGCCATCGATTACCCAACTACAAAGGATACTATTTCGTTAAGGTGAACCTATATTTATTTGTGGACTACATTTCTTACGTAGCAGACATGACACAAATTATTGTTTGTCATAGAAATATTTCAATGCTCTATGGAAAACCTTTCAATAAATTCATTTTCAATTTATTAAATTTTTCGTTACCTCATTGTCTGTGTTTGTTCCTTCAGTAATGAATGAATCATGTTTAAATATTTCTTTAATTAATTTTAATAATCCTGTAGATAATTATTCAAATACATTACTCATTTTTGCTCATTAATGAATTCAGTAAATTCGTTTTATTGGTTTATTTTATGACGCTTTATCAACTGCAATCGGTTCTCACCTGTGGAGTAACGTTAGCGTTCTAGTTGCAAAACCAGGTGGCCCGGGTTACTTTATCTGGTTGAAGTTTTTTCCGGGGTTTTCCCTCACCCAATATGAACAAATGCTGGCTAACTATCGGTGTTGGACCCCGGACTCATTTCACCGCCATCATCACCATCTCATTCGGACGCTAAATAACCTAAGATATTGATAAAGCGTCGCAAAATAACCTACGACTGCTACTACTACTAGTGCCACTGCTACTATTGCTACTACTACTGCTACTGCCACTGCTACTGCTACTACTACTGCTGCTACTGCTACTACTGCTAATGCTACTACTATTGCTACTGCTACTACTGCTGACTGCTACTACTACTACTACGACTACTACTACTGCTACTATTACTGCTACTACCGCTACTACTACTACTACCGCTACTACTACTACTGCTACTACTACTGCTACCGCTACTACTACTACTGCTACTACTACTACTGCTACTACTACTGCTACCGCTACTACTACTACTGCTACTACTACTACTGCTACTACTACTGCTACCGCTACTACTACTACTGCTACTACTACTACTGCTACTACTACTGCTACCGCTACTACTACTACTACTGCTACTACTACTGCTGCTACTGCTGCTACTACTACTACGACTACTGCTACTGCTACTGCTACTGCAACTGCTACTGCTACTACTGCTAATGGTACTACTACTGCTACTGCTACTGCTACTACTGCTACTGCTACTACTGCTAATGCTACTACTATTGCTACTGCTACTACTACTGACTGCTACTGTTACTACTACTACTACTACTACGACTACTACTACTGCTACTATTACTGCTACTACCGCTACTACTACTAAAGCTACTACTACTGCTACCGCTACTACTACTACTACTGCTACTACTACTACTGCTACCGCTACTACTACTACTACTACTGCTACTACTACTACTGCTACTACTACTGCTACTACTGCTACTGCTGCTACTACTACTGCTACTACTACGACTACTACAACTGCTACTGCTACTGCAACTGCTACTGCTACTACTGCTAATGGTACTACTACTGCTACTGCTACTACTACTACTGCTACTGCTACTACTGCTACTGCTACTACTGCTAATGCTACTACTATTGCTACTGCTACTACTGCTGACTGCTACTACTACTACTACGACTACTACTACTGCTACTATTACTGCTACTACCGCTACTACTACTACTACTGCTACTACTACTACTGCTACTACTACTGCTACCGCTACTACTACTACTGCTACTACTACTACTGCTACTACTACTGCTACCGCTACTACTACTACTACTGCTACTACTACTGCTACCGCTACTACTACTACTGCTACTACTACTACTGCTACTACTACTGCTACCGCTACTACTACTACTACTGCTACTACTACTGCTGCTACTGCTGCTACTACTACTACGACTACTGCTACTGCTACTGCTACTGCTACTGCAACTGCTACTGCTACTACTGCTAATGGTACTACTACTGCTACTGCTACTATTGCTACTGCTACTACTACTGACTGCTACTGTTACTACTACTACTACGACTACTACTACTGCTACTATTACTGCTACTACCGCTACTACTACTACTGCTACTACTACTGCTACTACTACTGCTACTGCTACTACTGCTACTGCTGCTACTATTACTGCTACTACTACGACTACTACTACTACTACTGCTACTGCTACTGCAACTAATTACTATTACTACTATTACTGCTTCTACTGCTCAACCGCAATCGTTATCTAGTGTCCGAGTGACAGAAAGATGATAATGCCAGCGAAGTGAATCCAGGGTCAACAGGGTTAAGGGCCGAAAGTTACCCAGCATTTGCTCATGCTGTGCAGAGACGGCTTGGGCGTTAATAACTCGATTGAGTCATTTCAGACCACTCTTAAACTTCCCACTCCACCTTCCTAGATTGAGACAGAAATGTTCTGGAGCGGTAAGAGTAGACAGGAAGGTCAGTGACGGGTTGTATCAGGTGGCCGTCGTAGCTTTTATGAACTTATTGATCTCGCTAGTCGCCTAAAATCCAACACTGATACACACAGCCTTACTCCGCGTTTGCTTATAAGACGGTGTGAGCAAAACGGACATAAGGGAGGTTTTTCAGTCCCTTTTACTTCCCCTCTTACGCCCAGGGCTGATGTAGAAGGAAAACCACGAGAAAGCGTCAACCAAGTCACTTGTCCTAACCCGGGCCTCCTCTTTTTACGGTTAGACATCTAGAAATAATGTTATTTATTTGATTACCGATGAAATTCCGTTACGATTGTTAAATTCATATATATATATATATATATATATATATATATATATATATATATATATATAATATATTTATATAATATATATAATATATATATAATATATATATACAATATATATATATATATACATACATAATTAGTCCCAAATAACAACTTTTCACGAATTACCTTGTAAGAAAGCTCTTTGCTAATGCGTTGCAGTTGGTGTATAAACATAGTACTTAATTTTCATATGAACAACTTTACATTGTGTGGAGTGTGATATTGTATGAGGTAGAAACACAGACATTACGACGAAGTGAAGACAAGCGACTAGAAACATTTGAAATGTGAATATGGAGAAGAATGAAGCGTGTGAAATGGACAGACAGAATAAGAAATGAAGCTGTGTCGGAAAGCGTGAGTGAAGAAAGAACGATTCTGAAACTGATTAGGAGGAGAACAAGTAATTGGTTGGATCAATGGCTGAGAAGAAACTGCCTACTGGAGGATGCACTGGAAGAAATGGTGAACAGGAGAAGAGTTCGGGTCAGAAAAAGATATGAGATGATAGACGACATTAAGACAAATGGATCATATGCGGAGACTAAGAGGAAGGCAGAAACTAGGAAAGATTGGAGAAAGCTGGGTTTGCAGAGAAAGACCTGTCCTTGAGGAGAACAGTATGCATGTGTGTGTGTGTTTGCGTTTATGTGTGAACAACTTTGCATTACAACCTATGACCCTTCAATCGCATATTATTTAGGAGTGTAAATATTATTCCCTGCTTGAAAAGTATAGGCTATAAATTAAGTTCTCGAAATGTTTGGGGCATATAAAAAAGCATAAAAAATTGTAAAATTATCCATAATATATAATATTAACAAATGTATTTTTTTACCCTTTTATTTCTGTCGACTATATTAATGTTTTTATTGAATATCACTGGCTTCTGTCGGATTGTCAATTTATATTAAATGTGTAATTTTCTCTCTTTTTCTCTTTCTTCTTTATGTTTGCTCTTGTGTGTTATTTATTGTTTGAATCAAGTTACTTACTATATTTAGTAAACTGTCTGTAGTAATGTCACGAAAGGCCTGATATTCGCCGATAAATCCACGAGACCTCGAGTGACATTTATTAAGAATATTTTGTGAATAAAATAAAAATGTAAATAATATATCCCTAAAATTCGATCGCAGAATGCTAATAATTGTATATTAACGAATACTTAACCTAATCAGACATTGTGAAGTTGAAATATTCGTAGATGAATATCGATTACTGCTATAAAGAAATTCGATGTTATTATTCAGTAATGCCAATTACGAAATACAGGTTTAACAATGTTAATTACATGTACTGCACTTTTCTCTTATTATTATTATAACATAAATACATTTTCATTATCTTCTGAAATCATAATTTAATTTAACAGTAACAGTGGGGACAGCTATATACCAATGCTTATGTATTCACAGCGAGACATGTTGCTACACAGTGAAGCCATCTCTGTATAGATAGGCCTAATTAAACACGAATTTTATTACGCCATACGGAAGGCAGTTTGATGAAAAGACCTTATTATTACTATTCAAGGCCATTGGGTTTGGTATGCGATGATGTTACATAAATTTGAATATCTGACTTTCTATTAATTGTTTCATTTCATTCACAAAATACAAATTTTATGGGCTACAATTATAGGTTAAGTTACCTGTGGGAGCAGGACCAATGTCAACTGTGCCTTATTTCGACCGTTACAATCAGTGCTACACGAAAGCATTTTTATAGCTCGACAAACGCATTCTCGCTGTAGTGTGTAACGGAACTAAAGCTGCATCTACACAGTTCAATATTCTAATCGCGTATGCGTGCAATCTGGGAAGAATATTGAAAGAATCAAGTTAAAAAGGTACGTTCAATTAAGATGCATGAAGATTTTGTGTCTACATGGTGCGCCGTTTTGAACATCGTCTTCACTGCGTAAATATATTAATTAACATTAAATATCAATCTTGCATTAAAGTTGAAAGAAAAGTTTAACCGTGTAGTTGCATCTTAATGTATTCATGATCATCAATTTACGGGGAAACAGTTGGCGGCAACGACTAAACAAAAGAACGACCATACGATAAATTGATAGCGATAAATCTAGCTGCAAAAATTATCGCAAAGTGTGACTGTGATTGGTTGGAATTCAAAATTTCATTACACTTCATTGGTCAAAATGGAATGACGTCATATAAACGAAATAGTCCTTGTAAATTTTATGTTATAGAGGGTGTTTCAAAAATACGGGGCATAATTTCAGGTATGTATTTCCCACATGTAGACAATCAAAATAGTTCATTACAACATGTGTCCGGAAATGCTTCATTTCCGAGTTATGGCCTTCACAACATTGAAATTCACCAGAACGTTTTTCTTTCCGCAGGTCGTTGTCATTACAGAAGATGTTCAAAATGTCCACCTCCTGCTTGAATACAGACCTCACATCGATGTCTCATAGACCTGCGAACACGATCCCAAACTCCAGGAGTATTGCGTATGTCCTCAGAACATGCCACAATTCGATTCCGAAGGGATTCCAAATCAGGCACCGGAGACGAATAAACCAATGATTTTAAATGGCCCCACAAGTAGAAATCGAGAGGGTTCAGATCAGGTGAGCGTGGAGGCCAAGCATTTGGGCCACCTTTACCTATCCATCGATCAGGAAACCTTCGATCCAAGTACCGGCGAGCCGTACGACTGAAGTGTGCATGAGCGCCATCATGCAAGAAGTGAATGTGTTGACGATTGATCAGTGGAGTGTCTTCTAAAACATGAGGTATGGTTCCGGTGTATTTCAATGTTGTGAAGGCCATAACTCGGAAATAAAGCTTTTCCGGACACATGTTTTAATGAAGTATTTTGATTGTCTACATGTGGGAAATACATACCTGAAGTTATGCCCCGTATTTTTGAAGCACCCTGTATTATTGATTAAGACCACACCGTACACGAGCCTGGCTCTTACGGTATTGGTTAGAAACATTTTTGTTTTATAAATTTAATTTGTACTCACTAGCTAGCTAGTTAAAATAAATAAATTAAATTAAATATATTATCTTGTGCGAACATAATTTCAGTTTGTTAGTTCGCAATGTGAACTCGCGAAACGGTTCCAATGAGACGCTAATTGCCTCCTGCAGCAACTTTTTAATCCTTTCCCTTCATTATCTATTAACTACTGTTTTTATTGCTGTCGAGATTCAAGCGAGGGGGAGGATTTATTGGCGGTCTGATTATTGAATGAGCATTCGCGGGAGTTCGTCTTTATTTGAAGTCATAAATTCGAAATGAATTTGGCGAAGTGTTCGTTTGAGTTATTAGCTTCTTGCCTCCAGCAAAGCGAGGAGTTATTATCCCATTATGAGATGTAATCATTGTGTTACAGCTTAAACAAAAGATGTGGGACGGGTCTAATTAAGAACAAATAATTGATCTTCAAGCATTACACTAAAAACTGGGTATGAATTACTGATATTCAACGATAGCTATTCTTTGCAATTATTAATTCCCTTCGTTTCTTACACAAGTATTTGAAGGTTGTGAATTACACTCGGGCGTGGGTTCGATCCCCGCTTTGTCTGATGACCTGATTGGGTTTATTCTGAGGTTTTTTCTACCTAAAGGGGACAGTACACTAAAAATGACATTTGTCCTTACCGTTTTTTCCAACCAAATTTTGAGAGAATGTTTACTTTGTAAAGAACTAGTAAAATCCAAATGTTTAACTCCCAAATGTTTCTGGCTTTTGTTTCTTTTTCTATTTTTTTTTACATATATTTTCAAACTATAGTTTGTAATTAGATCTCAAACTTTAAGTTTCTTTTTTTTTTCTTCTTGGTTGAATACAAAAACAGAAAGAAACATTTCTATGCATTCATTTTATGAAATATCTCGTGTATACACTTCCAAATATTTTTTTTTTTAATTTTGAAGGCGTTTTTTCTATAATTCATGAAAATAATTAGTAAATGAAATTAGCAACATTTCTTACAAAATAAATACATTAAATACTATATTGTTAACGGTTTAGAAAGCTGCCGTGCAGCAATGTACAATATTACTTCATGGAAGGGCTACCAACGTAAATAACTACGAAATGCACAGTTTCAACAGTCCTCTTCGTTTGTAGTTACCTATGTACGTTTCGGTCTCCTTTTTTTTTTTCTTCGTCTCCAAACGGTGGTGGCGCTAGGATTTACGAGACCCTAAGAAAACCTGTATATCAATACAATGACGATGGTGACAATAATAATAGTAATAATAATAATAATAATAATAATAATAATAATAATAATAATAATAATAATAATAATAATAATAATAACTGTAGTAACTTTCGAGGAATATCACTCTTGTTGACGTCGCAAAAAATTTTGTCGAATATCCTTTTGAGAAGATTAACTTCATATGTAGATGAAATTATTGGGGATCATCAGTGTGGTTTTAGGCGTAATAGATCAACTATTGATCAGATATTTTGTATTCGACAGATATTGGAGAAAAAATGGGAGTATAAGGATACAGTGCATCAGTTATTCATAGATTTCAAAAAAGCATATGACTCGGTTAAGAGAGAAATTTTATAAAATATTCATATTGAATTTGGTATTCCCAAGAAACTAGTTCGATTAATTAAAATGTGACATAGTGAATCTTACAGCAGAGTCCGTATAGGTCAGTTTATATATGATGCTTCTCCAATTCACTGCGGGCTAAAGCAAGGAGATGCACTATCACCTTTACTTTTTAACTTCGCTCTAGAATATGCCATTAGGAAAGTTCAGGATAACACAGACGGCTTGGATTTGAACGGGTTACATCAGCTGCTTGTCTATGCGGATGACGTGAATATGTTAGGAGAAAATCGACAAACGATTAGGGAAAATGTGGAAATTCTACTTGAAGCAAGTAAAGATATAGGTTTGGAACTAAATTCCGAAAAGACTAAGTATACAATTATGTCTCGTGACGAGAATATTGTACGAAATGGAAATATAAAAATTGGAGATTTATCCTTCGAAGAGGTGGAAAAATTCAAATATCTTGGAGCAACAGTAACAAATATAAATGACACTCGGGAGGAAATTAAACGCAGAATAAATATGGGAAATGCGTGTTATTATTCGGTTGAGAAGCTTTTGTCATCCAGTCTGCTGTCCAAAAATCTGAAAGTTAGAATTTATAAAACAGTTATATTACCGGTTGTTCTGTATGGTTGTGAAACTTGGATTCTAACTTTGAGAGAGGAACATAGATTAAAGGCGTTTGAGAATAAGGTGCTTAGGAAAATATTTGGGGCTAAGAGGGATGAAGTTACAGGAGAATGGAGAAAGTTACACAACACAGAACTGCATGCATTGTATTCTTCACCTGGCATACTTTTGAACATGAAATCCAGACGTTTGAGATGGGGAGGGCATGTAGCACGTATGGGCGAATCCAGAAATGCTTATAGAGTGTTAGTTGGGAGGCCGGAGGGAAAAATACTTTTGGGGAGGCCGATACGTAGGTGGTAGGATAATCTTAAAATAGATGAGACTGGATTAATCTTGCTCAGGATAGGGACCAATGGCGGGATTATGTGAGGGCGGCAATGAACCTCCGGGTTCCTTAAAAGCAAGTAAGTAAGTAATAATAATAATAATAATAATAATAGTAATAATAATAATAATAATAATAATGGAAGTAGTACATTAAACTACTGACTATATTATGTAGCTGAATTGTCAGCATGCCTTCATTTTTAGTCTGATAAAAAATTTTGTTACGCACTGACAATAAATCACAGTAATCTACTAGGTTAATATTTTTGAAGTGAATTGAAATGTTTGCACACTAAATTGAAATTCATTTTATTAACTACTTTTCACTGACTGAAATATTTACACCTGAATAGTGTGTTCTAGTGTCATGGGATTTTTGACGAGTACTGTAGTAAAGTTTTCTGGCATTCTTTACACCCCTGAGAAGATAATTCTGTCATTGAGATCTAAGGAAGTCGGCAAGCAAAACAATTTACCCTATCTCGATTTTTATAAAATAGGCTACAAACCGGGAGAGAACGCGGCAGAGCTACAAAATTCGAATCAGCCCATTTAAAAAGGCAAAATACGGACAAGAGAGCAAGAGGTGATTTGACCCTTCAAGAACCCCACGTCTTCATGTAAATGTGAGTACAATCAACCTAATAAAAGTAATATAACCAGACACACTGGTGCAGCAAGTTAAGGGGAGAGGAAGGTATTTTTTGGTGAAAAATGAGTAAATTAAAAAAAAAATCTTTGAAATATTCTGTGATATGTGTGGAATGCATAGCATAACATTTTATGGGTATTTGTGCCCTTATCGGATGTTGTGCTGCCATTTTTAAACTTCCTGTATTACGGATTTTTATATCACTCGTCCACGTTTATTGTTGTTTCCGGTAAATTAAATTTAAAAAAAAAAAACATTTTTTCTTTAAAATAGCCTTTGATATGTGTGGAATGCATTGCATAACATTTTGTGGATATTTGTGCCCTTATCGGATGTTGAGACGTCATTTTTAAACTTCCTACGCCATGGATTTTTAAATCACACGCCCGCTTTTATCGGTTTCCAGTAACTTAATTTTTTTGGCTACATTGCCAGACAAACATGGATAGAATTTCTGAACTATTAAAGATACATGCATGAAATTTAGAAGACATATTCTTCAGACTATTAGGAAACTTGTCTCTGTAACAGAATTTTGTTAAATGATTTCATTTTAAAATACGTCCGTTTGTTTGCAAGAAAGGAAATCAGAAAATTGTTATTAATTGTAATTGTTTATTTTACAAACGTAGGGACTAATATCAAAATTCTGTTACAGACAGTTTGTAGAACATGCTTTTGCAAATACATTGCAAAACACTGTTTCAATATATCTTTAAAATTTTTTTTGAAATTTGGGCCCCCAAATAATTTTTTTTTTCAAAATATTTTTATTTGCTTGAGTTGCCACAGCTATGAGCTCTCTACATGCAAAAAATTATTATTTTACACCAAATAGGAAAAAAGTTTTAAAAAATACCATCCTCTCCCCTTAAATTAGTGAGGCATGCAGGTTGCCTGGTAGCCTGTATTCTGAAACTTTTCTTTATGTCTTGAAATCCTGAAATAGTGGATAGATGAAAAGTGTCTCTTATTGAAGGCCAATGGAAACAGCATTTTCTTCTCGAACGAATTCTTTTTCGACAATTCTCAACCTTTTCTTGTCCTGAATTGGATGTGCTCAATGGCCAGGGTCAGCGCTATAAAAAAATCGACATTGTAGACTATTTTAGTCTTATTTTTATCTTTACGTTACATCCACAAAGTATTTAATGCACTTGCGAAACACTCTGTATATCTCTTTCTTACGTTCTGAGCTCGTTGTCATTTTATATTCTTTTCCTTATATCGGGCTGTGAGGCTTCAATACGAGGTGTGAACCAAAAATATCCGGAAATGCTTTATGAATAATTATACATGTTGAAACTTTCTTACACTACTTTTAACACTCGAATATAAATAATTATTTAATGACGATCTTACTCGTGTTAATTACAACAATAACAAAAGTTGAAAACAATCACACCTTCAAAATATATACAAAACCAACCACCACCACCACACACATACACAACACATCTAACCACCCCACACAACACAAATATGCTGCATTCAGGACAATGGTACACAGATTACTCAACATACCCATGAGCCAACAACACTACAATGAAGAAGTGAACACAATCAAATACATAGCACAAGAAAATGGTTACAACCCAAACATAACAGACAACATCATAAGGAAGACAAAACAAAAACTTAACAAACACAAAAACACAACACAAACACAAGAACACAAGAAATACATCACACTAACATACGAAAACAAAAACACACACAAGATCGCATCCTCATTCAGAAAACAGAAATACAACATAGCATACAGAATAGAAAACACACTACGAAGGCATCTCAACACACAAACAAATAAATACAACCACACAGGCGAATACAAACTCACATGCAATAGTTGCGACAGTTTCTACATTGGATAGACAGGCAGATCATTCCAAACTCGATACAAAGAACACATTAAAGCAATAACCAGAGCACACAATACAGCTACATATGCCGAACACATAACTAATGCTAACCACACATACAATAACATAAATACAGACATGGAAATCCTACACATACAACCCAAAAACCAAGAACTCAACACAATAGAACAATACGAAATATACACACACACTAAAACAAACCCTAATGAAATACTCAACACACAGCTCAATTTCAGAACACACACAATATTTGACACAACTCTTCATCACACGAACGCACCCACACAACAGGCAGCGAAGTTGAGATGACGCCGAGATACAGAAGGCTCTGAGGATGGTGTCAAGTAGCACCGAAACAGCTGTAAGCCACACATGCTTACATAATTACCACGAGTAAGATCGCCATTTAATCAATTATTTACAAAATTTATAATTAAAGTTTCGCTATTCATGGACGTTGCCTTCAAAGTTCTCCCATTGGGAAGGTAAGCACTAGTTTCCACGTTTCTCCCACTTTGGAACGCCTTCTGGAAGTCCGTTTCCGTCAGCTCCTCCAGCACCTCCTGCGATTCCCTCTGGATCTCCTCGACGGACGCAAAAGTCCTTCCTTTGATCTTGAGTTTCATCTTTGAGAGAAGGAAGAAGTAGCAAGGGCGAGAACCGACGGGTAGAGTGAATGAGGAAGCACCTGTCTGTGGTTCCTCGTCAGCAACTTCTGCGTAACTAGGGCCGTGTGAGCGGTGGCTTTGTCGTGGTACAGTCCAGGGTTCCGAGCCCTCCACTCCTCTGGATGTTTCCTCATGTATTCTCTCTAAGTCTCTCCTGCGTCTGACAGTGAAATCTAGCATTCACAGTGAAAAGAGAAGAAGATTCTCGATGTACGATACCGGACATTCTGAAGAAAAGAAACGATGGGCATTCACTACATTTAACTTCAACTTCCGCGCTTTTTTCGCTCGTGGACTGTCACAACGTTCCCATTGTTCCTTTCCTTTCTGACTCGTATGTGTACATTCACTTTTCATCCCCTGTGATGGTGGTTTCTGTGAAGTCTCGGGATCATTGTGACAATTTCATGATCAGAAGTAATTGCTAAATTACTGCAGGACATCATTTTATTTTTACTTCAAATTTTATTGTACCTGAGTTTTTGAATGTACTTCACTCCCACCCCCTGTACTAGTAAACTTCCAACCGTTCTCCACACAGAACAAAGGCCACTTATGCGGTCATAGTAAGCAGTACTGAGGTTAGTGAGTATAGTACGTTCCAGAAATATGTTCGCGTTTTCCAGTGACGAAAGAGCTTTCAATATTGAATCATATTTTCGCACAGGTACTGTCATCCGTTTGCTTACGTCGCATCCCGGTTTCCCCCACCCGCATCTGCTCGCCCCTCTGTAAACACTAGTGGCTGGGCTGTCTTAGCTCTTTTCAGAAAACATTAATTTCTGTTAGGAATTGGACGTTTACGTAATATTATACAACTGTTTAAAATAACTTAAGTAAAAAGACCTCGTTAAGTAATTAACTGTCACGTGATTTCCCCCTTTCTACGACCCTGCGACAAAACCACTTGGATGGACAGTATCTTTTCGGGTCGGGCAGAAGTGAACATTGAATTTACAGTACGTAAGGTACTCTTTTATAGAGTAGGTACAGAATTATTTCAACATGAGTTACTAGTACGAAGGTCGAAACTGGTAATTGGAATTAGGTACAATAGTCTATAGTGCGGTAATATGCAAAAAAGAACTGAAGTCTGTATCGAAATGAACGGCCACCATTTTCAAAAATGTGTTTAAATATCCATATTATGATTATTTTTCAATTTAACTTCATTCTCTATATTGTACGCTAATGTGCTGTAGACAGTATAATATACACTGCATAATGAATACGTCCACATGGACAGCTCAGTTCGTGACTAAAACACTCATTGTTAATACTGTACTGTATCTTGCTTAAACAAAAACCTAATGAAAATTATCAAACTCAAAGTCGCGATATTTTCTAGTTTACGTAAATGGATGAACTACTTTTCTTCCCTCCTGTACGTAGTAAAGTGATTTGTTTGTATATTACGCCAGTATCATCGAACTCCAGTCGTAGAAGAGGTAGCAAACTGTGTTTACGGTTCTGAACCTTTAATCCAAAGGTATAGCTAGGTTAATATTTAAAATGTTACTAAAAAAAAATAATGTTCCTATTTAATTTGGTTTAAGAGACCATTACTTGCTTTTACTCACCTGATGATTAGGCCTAATTTATTTTTAATATTCAGTTAATAAAATAACTTGTTGAAATACTTTCAATTACAACAGTTGTAAATCTGTGGTCTGCTTACACACATCCTGCGGAGCGATGAAGAAGCGCAAGGCAAACTTTAGGCAACTTTTCTTATCCCTGAAATCTCGTCACAGTTCATAACATAACATTATGTCGTAATTGAGTTCTAACATCTGACACAATTACAGGATGCATATCTGTCCGCCTTTTGTAAGAAATTTCCTCAATTTGCGAACATTTTCATGTCCACGCCTATGGAATAACGGTTAGCGCGTCTGGCCGCGAAACCCGGTGGCCCGGGTTCGAATTCCAGTCGGGGCAAGTTACCTGGTTGAGATTTTTTCCGGAGTTTTCCCTCAACCCAATATGCGCAAATGCTGGGTAACTTTCGGTGCTGGACCCCGGACTCATTTCACCGGCATTATCGCCTTCATTTCATTCAGGCGCTAAATAGCCTAAAATAACCCAATAAAAAAAAAACATTTTCGTCAGTTCTGCTGGTGCAGGAATGCCCAGAAAGATTATTACCACACACAAATATTTCGACTTCTTTCAAACGTTTTTGTCATTCATTACGTTGACTATTACAATTTTTACTACGTCATACTACTTTTGACCAATAAAACTGTAAGAAAAGACGTCTTTCAACCAATCGTGATTGTTTAACGCACAATTTGATCGCTTCCCTAGCATTTGTGTGATTTTATCACTACCCTAGCGTTTGTTTCTTTGTTTGCTAACATTTCAACTGCAAATTCTTTACGGTACTATTAAACATGCTTTGCGATCGTAATTTGTTTCCTGCGTAGATAGTCGAATGAAAGTGGCGGCTTCGTTCAAATATTTTGGTGAAGGTAACATTAATATAATGGAATAGGCCTATTAGTAAGTCAAGATATATTTATTTTATTGTGCTACAGTACTTTATTTTCTTCTAATCTTTATATACTTTCTTCTATTTTTATCACATTCCTACTAATTGTTTCTTTGTTTGCCAACATCTCAAACTGAAAATTCTTTACTGTACTATAAAACATGGTTTGCGATCGTCATTTGTTTAGAGTATAAACCAGCCGTGCGAAAATGTAATCGTGCGCTGAGCCACTGTGTAACCTGCAACGTGCATAGCACCTATGGAGGGAGGCGGACACCCGAAGGGGAAGTGAAGCAACTGTCTGACTTATTAACGGATTTTCATTTTCCTTAGTGAAGCACTTAAATATAATTTTATACAGTACAAGGCTACAAACTAATGTTTAGTACGTGTAACGAAGAAAGAAATGAACAATAAAACATAGGACACATTATCACAATCTAAAATTAACTGTCTTCAGAATGTCTCTGCGACAGAGTTTCAAAATCAGGAATTATGTCACTTACTGCCAGTCGTAGTTGATCACGAAGGTATTTGTCTGTCAGTCGTGATCTAAATTTGGTTTTTACTATTTTCATTGTTGAAAATAATTTTTCACAAACGTAAGTTGTAGCGAACATGGCTTCAACAGAGTAAGCGAAAGAACGAAGCTTCGGATATTTATTTTTTGGAACAGATTTGAAAGTTCAACATTTGTCAAGTCCTTACATCTAGCTTTCATTTAACATCACATTGTAAATCTGTGAGTTTAAATTGAAGATCTAACTGCATTATTCGTACATCTGCTGAAAAAGGATCGACGTACAGAGATGATGATGATGATGATGATAACAACAACCTTTTAATGTTTCATGAGTGACATGTAGTATAATGCCGTTTTATGTTATACAACCGTTTTCCTCGTAATACTTGAGAACAAATCATACATTTAATATTCTCATCACTTTGGGAGGAAAAAATGCATCCTCCCATCCTACTTGACACTTTCGTTTTTATAGAGGTACATGGTTTCGAGAGAGACATTGCGACGATACGCCACTCTCAGGTCAGAGACAAATACAAATGAAACGGAGTTTGACTCCAGTGAGTGAGAGGGTGGGGGTTGGGGGAGGTAGGAAGCAAGAGAAATGCATAGCTATCATTGCGAGCCACAATGTGCTCGTGAGTCACATTTTCGCCACGGCTGGCATAGACAGTAAACTGAAAATGGCGGCTGCATTCAAACGTTTTGGTGAAGCTAACATTAGTGAAATAGAATTTCACTAAGTCAATATTTTATCGTATTAGAGTTCTTTTTTTCTTCTAATCTTTATATACTTTCTTCTAATCGTGTAATAGTCAATTAAGTCTCACTCGAGTTTTGATTTTCTCTAGATAAATCTAAATCTCTAGTGAGATTACTGTTGATAATATCCCAGAGTCTCTTCCGCAAATGCTATTTATGACATCCATAAAGTTTGCGCTACGTTTTCCTCGAAGTTTGACATAAAAAAATGCATTATAGACACGTTGCTTCATTGCAACACGACGCCATTTCCCAGAAGTGACGTGCACGACGAAAAACAAAGAAGCCTAGGCAATCCCTCTGTTCCCTAGATTTGTGTCACGTTGTCTGGTTAGTTGGGAAGTTCTGCACGTGATGGTAGGACGCGGTATCATAACCGGTTTACGAGGGACATTTGATTCTAGGATACGTTTGGTTTTTACCTGGTTCTGCAATGCTAAAATAAATAGCTTCATGATATATTTACAAGAAAATATACGATTTCGCCATATCGGACACACGATAATACAGGGAAATAATTTTATTTTTACTTGCATTTTTATTGTACCTGCATTTCTGAATGTACTTCACTCTCACCCCTTCACTAATGTCCTTGCTCCCGTCAGACACACACACTTACGGCCGCTGTTGCATTCGAAGTCTTCAAGCAGTGAAGTAAACACTGCAGTGTATAGTGTGTTTCATAAATGTGATTGCGTTTTCTATAGAAGAAAGAACATATATTAATAATATCGTACTAAAAATTATATTCAAGAAACGATAAATTCAATTTCAGAGAATATGCTTCAAAATGTTTTTAATAATATGCGTACTGAATTGAAGCCTGCATTGTAATGAACGGCAACCATTTTCAGCAACTTGTTTAAAAATTCAGATTAGCTTATTTTGAATTGAGGTGGCTAGAAGCAAAGGAATACTAGTGACATTTGTAATAACATGAGTTAAGTGCTTCCAGTGTAAGCTAAAGTATCTATAATTTTAGTGGCAAAGGGATATTTTAATCGCATCACACATTAAAATTTAAATAAAAAATTTCACCGATTTTACGAAAGCTTAAATATTTAAACCCCATTTTCTCAAAAGTAACTTAAATGCACTTACAGCCCTTTACTTATGACCCCCTCAATTTAAATGCACTCTCTATATTGTATGATAACATCAATAATTAATATGCCAAATAAAGTAGACATTACATAACGAACATAGCCGCCTGAAAAGTTGAGTTTTTGAAAACAAAAAAAGTTACTACTCTACTGTATTTTGATAAATTCCGTAAAAATGTTACTACTCTACTGTATTTTGATAAATTCCGTAAATTGTTACTACTCTACTGTATTTTGATAAATTCCGTAAAAATGTTACTGCTCTACTGTATTTTGATAAATTCCGTAAAAATGTTACTACTCTACTGTATTTTGATAAATTCCGTAAAAATGTTACTACTCTACTGTATTTTGATAAATTCCGTAAAAATGTTACTACTCTACTGTATTTTGATAAATTCCGTAAAAATGTTACTACTCTACTGTATTTTGATAAATTCCGTAAAAATGTTACTACTCTACTGTATTTTGATAAATTCCGTAAAAATGTTACTACTCTACTGTATTTTGATAAATTCCGTAAAAATGTTACTGCTCTACTGTATTTTGATAAATTCCGTAAAAATGTTACTACTCTACTGTATTTTGATAAATTCCGTAAAAATGTTACTACTCTACTGTATTTTGATAAATTCCGTAAAAATGTTACTACTCTACTGTATTTTGATAAATTCCGTAAAAATGTTACTACTCTACTGTATTTTGATAAATTCCGTAAAAATGTTACTGCTCTACTGTATTTTGATAAATTCCGTAAAAATGTTACTACTCTACTGTATTTTCATAAATTCCGTAAAAATGTTACTGCTCTACTGTATTTTGATAAATTCCGTAAAAATGTTACTACTCTACTGTATTTTGATAAATTCCGTAAAAATGTTACTACTCTACTGTATTTTGATAAATTCCGTAAAAATGTTACTACTCTACTGTATTTTGATAAATTCCGTAAAAATGTTACTACTCTACTGTATTTTGATAAATTCCGTAAAAATGTTACTGCTCTACTGTATTTTGATAAATTCCGTAAAAATGTTACTACTCTACTGTATTTTGATAAAATCCGTAAAAATGTTACTACTCTACTGTATTTTGATAAATTCCGTAAAAATGTTACTACTCTACTGTATTTTGATAAATTCCGTAAAAATGTTACTACTCTACTGTATTTTGATAAATTCCGTAAAAATGTTACTACTCTACTGTATTTTGATAAATTCCGTAAAAATGTTACTATTCTACTGTATTGTGATAAATTCCGTAAAAATGTTACTACTCTACTGTATTTTGATAAATTCCGTAAACGTGATAATCAAACTGAAAATCGTAATATCGTATTTCCCTACAACATAAATGGATACACTACTTTTCTCTCCTCCTATAACCAGTAAAATGATTTGTTTACATATTGCACTAGTAACATCAAACTCCTGTAATGGAAGGGGGCAACAGTGTTTCCTAGTATAGCCAGGTTAATGTTAAAAATGTTGGTAAAAATAAAGTGATGTCCCTGTATAAATTATTGACCGCCATTATTCTAGATCTATGTTCTGCTACGAATTTTTTTTTTTTTTACATTCGACGTATTAATATTTTGCGAAACTAAACTCCATTGTTTGAATATGAATAACACAGTAATGTATTTTGTGTTTGCACGATAGTTTGTTTTTTTCGTCGTTACAACAAACGATCGCCACGATTGGAAGTTGATTTACTGAATTCAGAATTGCCAACCTAGATAAGTGTGTCGAAGTATTACAAATAACTGCTCTAGTCTTATAATGAAAACCACTGCCTTCTATGTATGCTACAATCCTACAGTGCATGTAAAATTCATATGTAGAAGGCAGTGTTAATTAATGTAAAATATACAGGGACATCATTTTATTTTTACTAACATTTTTAATATTAACTTGCCTATACCTCTGGATCAACGCCGTTTGCTACCCCTTTCCACGACTGGAGTTCGATGATACTGGCGTAATATACAAACAAATCACTTTACTAGGTATAGGAGGGAAGAAAAGTACTTCATCCATTTACGTAAACTAGGAAATTTTGCGCTTTTGAGTTTGATCATTTTCATTAGGTTTTTGTTTAATCAAAGTACAGTACAGTATTAACAATGAGTGTTTTTACTCACGAACTGAGCTGTCTATGTGGACGTATTCATTATGCAGTGTATATTATACTGTCTACAGCACATTAGCGTACAATATAGAGAAAGAAGTTAAATTGAAAAATAATCGTAATATGGATATTTAAACACATTTTTGAAAATGGTGGCCGTTCATTTCGATACAGGCTTCAGTTCTACTGTGCATATTATCGCACTATAGACTATTGTACCTAATCCCAATTACCAGTTTCGTCCTTCGTACTAGTAACTCATGTTGAAATAATTCTGTACCTACTCTATAAAAGAGTACCTTACGTACTGTAAATTCAATGTTCACTTCTGTCCGATCCGAAAAGATAAAATCACTCAGACATACTATCTACTGTCCGTCCAAGTGGTTATGTCGTAGGGTCGTAAAAAGGGAGGAAATCATGTGACAGTTAATTACTTTACGAGGCCCTTTTATGTAAGTTATTTTAAACAGTTGTATAATATTACGTAGACGTCCAATTCCTAACAGAAATTAATGTTCTCAGAAAAGACAGTCCAGCCACTAGATGGCGAATAGAAGCAGGTGGGGGAAACCGGGATACGACGTAGGCAAATGGACGACGGTACTTGTGCGAAAATGATTAATATTGAAAGCTCTTTCGTCACTAGAAAACGCGAACATATTTTTGGAACGTACTATTTACTATGACCGTAAGCCTACTGCAACTGTATATGCGGTCTTGGATCTGTGTGGAGGGCGGTGGAACTTCATTAGTAGAAGGTGTGGGAGTGAAGTACATTCAAAAACTCAGGTACAATAAAAATTGAAGTAAAAAAAATGATGTCCCTGTACAAAACAAAAGAATGCATTTGAAATGTGTTTAACTTTATTTAAACAATTCAAACTTCACTTAACAAAAATAAAAAATATATATTTCATTTGAATACGAAATATTACAAGTAACTGAATCATTTTTATTGCTTCACATAGAAGACGATGGGTAAGTTTTATGTGTTGGCCAGACTGGTAACCTTCAGTTAGCTGTTCATAGTGTAATGTACGTAGGCCTACTGTAAATTAAGATTTTTTTAAAATATCATTTTAAAAATATATTATCATGCAAAAGATATTGTACAAAACACGTTTGTGCGAGATCGTGCGTATTTTCTTGGTTTCCGCAGAAAACCAATCCGCGGTAAGTCTAAAATTCCACATTCAGTATTCCCAACCTAACACACATAACAATTTCCCTCTTCTTACCGCTTAAGTGACATATTGACTTTACTGCTTTAGGCTTTTAACATGTTATTTTTAGAGACTTTCAATATAGTAATAATTATAAATTGAAAACTCACCACTGCAATTTCACCTAAATTGCACTGTTAATTATTGTTTTTAATCATTTGCAAAAATTAAGTAAACCCTAAATCATGACATAACCTTACCGTTTGTTTTAAGTTCGCATTTATAGACTGGGGGAAAAAAAAGACAGACGTATATCATGGCTTGCTGCAGTATAGTAAACACAGAAAACATTTTAAAGCAACAATGTTGAAGATAGATATTTTTGTTTTGCAAATTTGCCGTCATTGAACAGAAACCAAGATGGAGATTTCATTGAAACTAATTAGAAATTCCTCTTTCAGGTATGTAATAAACGATCTTCGCACAAAATAATGTACGATACACGAGTGGTATGTTTTCTTTCAATTCTCGGAAATTAAAAAAGCTTAACTACGTTTCGCTTTTTCAAACTTTTCCTCGAACATGAAAACTTCAACATACCGCTCTTGTAACGCATATTACTACTGTGAATTGCATTACAATAATATCTCGGAAAGTGAAAAACTCGCTCCGCTAGTTTTTCAAACTTTCCCCTCTATTTTGTAAAAGGCACTTACCAACCTTGTATCGTAATATACTATTGCTTATACCTCATATCACCTTAGATTGAGGTTCTGGCTGATATGTACATGTGTTATCAGGCAGTATATCAAACTTGACTACATGTCAGAGGAAAAACAATTGTGTTTATGCATCTGAAGTCTGATTAGTGTAATTTTTTACCAGTCAGCGATGTATGCAGTGGAGGTGAAAGGATCTAGTCACCTTACCCCATTATCTCCTGGCTTAGTTGTCTAATGAGTCATGCCTTATTGGCGTCACTTATGAGGTTCAAACCTGTTTTCGGACTAAACAACAACAATATTCAAATTCTGAAGTGGTTTTTCAATGACTTCACATTATACGAGTATTTGTCTGTAATTTTGAAAATAAAAGACCTAAAATAACGAGTTTATTTTAATTATTTTCACTACAAACGAAATTGCTCACACCGAGATCTGCTCGAAATCCTATTGCGTTTTCACGAGAAAATGTTTCATGCAGTATGTTTCTTGCAGAAAAAAAAACACTCTGTCGAAGTGAGTACTGCATTTTGTGATATTTTAGCGAACTAACCACTACATAGCTGATATGTACATCTATTATCAGGCAGTACATCTCACTTGAAGATATATGTCAGAGGAAGAACAATTGTTTGTATAGGCCAGACCTGCAGAACTATAGCTTCTGAGAGCGACTGCTTTACTCCCCTTTCTTCCCTACCCACCTTTTCTACCAGAGCGGTCATGACGTTCTAGTACGCTCGGCTGCATCAACATCAATTCTCGAGGCGGCAGGTATACAATTAGGCAATACGCTATCAAGAATTACAAATGAACAGGTAATAAAATCCTTAGGACCATACCTTTAGAAAGTAAGAGAAAAATTAAAGAGGGAAATAAATAAATTAAAAGATATGTAAAATAAATTTTAAAGTGTGTGTTCATATAATGTAAGAAGGTCTAGCTATGTATATGTCGTCCTATTACTAGTAAAGTAAATAAATACATAAATAAGTAAATAAGTAAAAAGTAAATAAATAAGGAAGGAAATAAATAATAAATAAATAAGAAAATAAATAATAAATTAATAAATGTGTAAATAAATAAATAAATAAATAAATAAGTAAATAAGTAGACCTAAATAAGGAAGTAAATATGTAAATAAGAAAATAATTAAATAAGGAAGTAAATAAGTAAACAAACAAACAAATAATACGCATACTGCAGTTTAAAGAGAACTGGAACATGGCAAAATCTAAACCCGTGAAAGAATACTACAGTACTTCCAAAGAAAATGGGAATATGATTATTTTGTTGTTGAAGACGAAAGAATTGCTTGTTTACTCTGTCCCATCCAATTTATTTCCACTCGTCATTTCAATACTAAACCACATTTCAACACAAAGTTCATATTAAGAATTACGGAATGCACTAGTGTAATATGTAGCTAATCGGTGATGTATGCAATGGAAGAGGAAAGGAACTGGCCACCCTATCCCATTATCTGCTGACTTAGTTGCCTCATGAGTGATGCCTTATTGTTGTCACTTACGAGATTCAAACCTGTTTTCGGACAGTTGACTAAACAATCAGCATTAACAATGGATGTAAATCGTGTCAGCCGTACCAGTATATACTATTCCAGAACCGCAGAAATCATAATATTTAACTTGAAGTATAGACTAACTCCCAGGGAGAAAATGTAATTATAATTGTAAAGCTTTGTCTGAACCACCCTGTATTACAAGTAAACTCACTGTAATTAATTTTATTAAGAAGTGTATCACATTACTTAAAATAGTCTTTTGTCCTTTGTACATTTATTTGGTATACTCTTGTGGCTGATGTTCTCTGTAAAAATCACAACTCCAATTATTAGAGTACTGTTGAATCCTTGTCCTACTTTCACCACTTCACAACTCCTACGGTCTACCAACCCCCTAACCGCAGTGTATTGGAATCACTTTCCCCAGAGCGTGAAGTTTATCTCTTCGAATTGCAGGTTTGCCACCCTCCTAGTTTTCCGACTCTACAGATTCTATCACCCTAGTCGTCCGGAGTTTTGTGACGGGGAGATACGAGAAAGAGTGGCTCTTGTACCATTCACTTATATGTTTTTGTTTCTAAAGTTTTCTTTGCGTGATACTTCTATAAACTAATATATTACTGATATTTGTAAATAGTGAACATTATTTGTAATAAAGACTGATACCGATGTGCAATAAACTTACACAAAACACCAGCACTATATTATAAATTTGAATTTCCTTTCCCTCAGTTTATTTTGTGGAAATTCAATATTTCTCAAGAGATATATACTGTATTATACAGGGACATCATTTTATTTTTACTTCAATTTTTATTGTACCTGAGTTTTGGAATGTACTTCACTCCCACCCCTTCTACTAGTAAACTTCCAACCGTTCACGACCAGAGCCGAGGGCGCGTAAGCAGTACAGAGTTAGTGAGTATAGTACGTTCCAGAAATATTTTCGCATTTTCCAGTGACGAAAGAGCTTTCAATATTGAATCATATTTTCGTACAGATACTGTCGTCCGTTTGCCTACGTCGCATACCGGTTTGCCCCACCTGCTTCTGTTCACCCTCTGTTAAGTCTAGTAGCTAGGCTATCTTAGCTCTTTTTTGTTAGGAATTGGACGTCTACGTAATATTATACAAGTGTTTAAAATAACATATAAAAGGGCCTCGTTAAGTAATTAACTGTCACGTGATCCCCCCCTTTCTACGACCCTGCGACATAACCACTTGGACGGACAGTAGATAGTATGTCTGAGTAATTTTATCTTTTCGGATCGGGCAGAAGTGAAGATAGAATTTGCAGTACGTAAGGTACTCTTTTATGGAGTAGGTACAGAATTATTTCAACATGAGTTACTGATACGAAGTACGAACCTGGTAATTGGAATTACGTACAATAGTCTATAATGCGATAATATGCACATTAGAACTGAAGCCTGTATCGAAATGAACGGCCACCATTTTCAAAAATGTGTTTAAATATCCATATTATGATTATTTTTCAATTTCACTTCATTCTCTATATTGTACGCTAATGTGCTGTAGACAGTATAATATACACTGCATAATGAAAACGTCTACATGGACAGCTCGGTTCGTGAGTAAAAACACTCATTGTTAATACTGTACTGTATTTTGATTAAACAGAAACCTAATGAAAATGATCAAACTCAAAAGCGCGATATTTCCAAGTTTACGTAAATGGATGAACTAATTTTCTTCCCTCCTATACCTAGTAAAGTGATTTGTTTGTATTCTACGGCAGTATCATCGAACTCCAGTCGTGGGAGGAGGTAGCAAACGGTGTTTCCGGGTCTCAATCATTAATCCAAATGTATAGCCAGGTTAATATTAGAAATGTTAGTAAAAATAAAATGATGTCCCTGTATAAGTATATTAGGTTAAAATTTATAACTTAATACAGATAATACGATAACAATATTGACATAATGCTATAAATTATAGACTATGGCCTAGCTTCACCAACCTTCGTTAACTATTTAACATGTCATTAAGACAGTTTAACGGTAAACTTAACGGAAGATTTGTTTCACCAACTGTTGTGACTGCTAACTTCATGTTAAACCCACTGTTAAATTGACATAGCATACTCCCGCAATTAAATCCTTAACGTCCTGTTACAGCGTGAATCATAGTTGCCAGGAAACATAACACGTGACAAGCTGCATTATTATATCGAGATATATTTGCAGTGAAAACAATTAGCTGCTGTCACTACTGCAGCATTTTTAATTGTCTAGAAATATGTTCAAAAATAGTAAAATGTTTGATATTAACAGCACTGCATCCACAATAAAGAGAAGATTTGTGCTTATATTATTATCCCATATTAATACTCAGATATAATAAAATTGCAGATTTTGAAAACAGTATTTATTTGCTTCACTGAATTAACAGTTCACATGCAATTATGACTATTGAAGTGTGAAAATATGTTAGGTGTCTGTGAGATATGAAAATAAATGTTAAACGCTTACCATTGTATTCATCATCACAATCATCTTCATTTTCTATTGGCTTCAGTCGATCCTGGATAATAGAAAGAATCTTCGCACCAATATCACCAGCTTTGATGGTGAAAGTACCACCGCCAGTTTTCAGACGTTCCACTATATCTTGTATATGATCCTGCTTAGCATTGTTGCTAATACTTTCATAACATTTTTTTTATTCCTTTCATAGTTCCCGTTTTCACATCCAAATGGCGATTGAAATCTTGGGCTAAAGAAATCATGCTTCTTTCTTTTTTCTTATGAAACTTCCATCATTACGTTTGTCCTAGTCTGTGAACTGGTAACTACTATTTACCCTAGTAATTTCTAGAAACACAGTCTTGTAAAATAAACTAATATTACTATTGTACAGACTAGTATTACTAGTCCATGAGTTTTGAGAAACAGACCCCTGGTCTAAATTTTTGTAAAGAATAAAGTTAAGGGGAGAGGATGTTTTTTTTTGATGAAAAATGACGAAATTAAAAAAAAACTTCTTTAAAATATCCTATGATATGTGTGGATCGCCATTTTTAAACTTCCTGCATTATGGATTTTGAAATCACTCGCCCACTTTCATTGTTCTTTCCGGTAAATTAAATTTTCAACTTTTTTTTTTCTTTAAAATACCCTTTGATATGTGTGGAATGCATTCCATAACATTTTATGTGTATTTGTGCCCTTATCGGATGTTCAGACGTCATTTTTAAACTTCCTGCGCTATAAATTTTTAAATCACACGCCCACTTTCATTGTTGTTTCCGGTAAATTAAATTTTCAACTTTATTTTTCTTTAAAATACCCTTTGATATGTGTGGAATGCATTCCATAACATTTTATGTGTATTTGTGCCCTTATCGGATGTTGAGACGTCATTTTTAAACTTCCTGTGCTATGGATTTTTAATTCACACGCCCGCTTTTATCGTTTTCCAGTAACTTCATTTTTTTTTTTGCTATATTGCCAGACAAAAATGGATATAATTTCTGAACTATTGAAGATACGTGCATGAAATTTAGAACACACATTCTTTAGACTATTAGGAAACTTTTCTCTGTAACAGAATTTAGTTAATTGATTTCATTTAAAAAATACGTCCGTTTGTTTGCAAGAAAGGAAATCAGAAAATTGTTACTAAATTTTCATTGTTTATTTTACAAACGTAGAGACTAATATCAAAATTCTGTTACAGACAGTTTTTAGAACATGCTTTTGCGAATACATTGCAAAAACTGTTTGAAACTATCTTTGTCCTAGATCGTGCGTATTTGCTTGCTTTCCGCACAAAACCAATACGCGGTAAGTGTGAAATACTACATTCAGTATTCCCAAGCTAACACACATAACAATTTCCCTCTTCTTACCGCCTTAGCGCCATATTCATTTTACTGCTTTAGGCATTTAACATATTATTTTTAAAGACGTTTAACATAGTAATAATTATAAATTGGAAACTTACCACTGCAATTTCACCTAAATTGCACTGTTAATTATTGTTTTTAAATATTTGCAAAAATTAAGTAAACTCTACAACACCACAAAAGTTACTGCATTTGTAATGCAAGTAACATTAAGGAAGCCATGAAAAAATCAACAAGATTCCAGATGCCGATGTTATTACTGCAATATGTTATATAAATAATATTGTTAAAATGAAAAATAAATCATTACATAACCTTACCGTTTGTTTTATGTTCGCATTTATAGACTGGGGGGGGGGGGAAGATAGACGTACAGTATATCACGGCCTGCTGGAATATAGTAAACACAGAAAACATTTCATAGCAACAATGTTGAAGATAGATATATTTGTTTTCCAAAGTTGCCGTCATTGAACAGAAACCAAGATGGAGATTTCATTGCAACTAATTAGAAATTCCTCTTTCAGGTATGTAATAAACGATCTTCGCACAAAATAATGTACGATACACGAGCGGTATGTTTGTTTCCATGTTCTCGGAGATCAAAAAAGCTCAACTACGTTTCACTTTTTTAATTTTTCCTCGAACATGAAAACGTCAACATATCGGTCTTGTAATGCATATTACTATTAAAAACAGTTTAGATATGTCGGTTTTAGTGCAATCCTGCATTGGGTATATTTTTTCAAATTTGGGCCCACAAATAATTTTTTTTCACAATATTTTTATTTGGTTGAGTTGCCACGGGTATGAGCTCTGTACATACAAAAAATTAATAATTTACACCAAATAGGAAAAAAGTTAAAAAAAATACCATCCTCTCCCCTTAAAGTAAGAATAATTGTTTTACTGGGCTTATCAAATTGATACAAGCTGATAATGCACGTTCCTTCTTGCGGTGCAAGTCAGTCTCGGTGCACTCCCTTTGACGAATGAGCCAGTTGTAGTCTACAAGCAACAAATTAAACGTAATAGAAAGCACGCCTGCGTTCAGAAGTCTTGGTGAAGGAACAAATATATTGGATCCAAACTGTACCGCACCCCTCCTTTGTCACATATGAAATCCAATTGCCATAAAATACCCTCAGTTCCATTTTCTTCCCTGTAGGCTGCCGCAGCGTCGAGGGCTGTAAATTTAATTTTGTTTGGTTTTCGCTGTCAGTCGAGTATTGACATTCAGACAGAAGACGGGGAGCCTCGCGGAGTTTATAATATTTGGTACACTCTGCCATCTCAAAAACCTGTTTACTTTCACTATTTTTCAATAAAATCCCTCCGAACGCTTATTTCTTCTGAAGCGAAGGTACCGTTGGTTTTGCAAATACCTGGTCGAATTAGCGTGTGCCGTGTTAACAGCTCTCGAACAGTCCGCGGGCACTCTGTCCCGTATTCATTACATTCCACATTCAGCTTGGTTAATTCGACTTTAAAACATTTCGGATGTTTCAGCCGTATATATTGCACTTATTTGAAGAGCAACTCACAACAATTTAGTGCAGAATAATAGGTTTCATTTGAATCATTCTTTCAGTTTTAGTTTTCGAACATTAATTTGGCTGAAGGGCTATAAATTACTGGAAGACAGAAAAGATCTCGTATTATTATTATTATTATTATTATTATTATTATTATTATTACTTAATTACTTACTTAATTACTTACTGGCTTTTAAGGAACCCGGAGGTTGATTGCCGCCCTCACATAAGGCCGCCATTGGTCCCTATCCTGAGCAAGATTAATCCATTCTCTATCATCATATCCCACCTACCTCAAAACCATTTTAATGTTATCTTCCCATCTACGTCTCGGCCTCCCTAAAGGTCTTTTTCCCTCCGGCCTCCCAACTAACACTCTATATGCATTTCTGGATTCGCCCATGCGTGCTATATAACCTGCCCATCGCAAACGTCTGGATTTAATGTTCCTAATTATGTCAGGTGAAGAATACAATGCGTGCAGTTCTGCGTTGTGTAACTTTCTCCATTCTCCTGTAACTTCATCCCGCTTAGCCCCAAATATTTTCCTAAGCGCCTTATTCTCAAATACCATTAACCTATGTTCCTCTCTCAGAGTGAGAGTCCAAGTTTCACAGCCATACAGAACAACCGGTAATATAACTGTTTTATAAATTCTAACTTTCAGATATTTTGACAGCAGACTAGATGATAAAAGCTTCTCAACCGAATAATAACAGGCATTTCTCACATTTATTATGTGTTTAATTTCCTCCCGAGTGTCATTTATATTTCTTACTGTTGCTCCTAGATATTTGAATTTTTCCACCCCTTTGAAGGATAAATCTCCAATTTTTATATTTCCATTTCGTACAATATTATGGTCACGAGACATAATCATATACTTTGTCTTTTCGGGATTTACTTCCAAACCGATCGCTTTACTTGCTTCAAGTTAAATTTCCGTGTTTTTCCTAATCGGTTGTGGATTTTGTCCTAACATATTCACGTCATCCGCATAGACAAGCAGCTGATGTAACCCGTTCAATTCCAAATCCTGCCTGTTATCCTGAACTTTCCTAATGGCATATTCTAGAGCGAAGTTAAAAAGTAAAGGTGATAGTGCATCTCCCTGCTTTAGCCCACAGTGAATCGGAAAAGCATCAGATAGAAACTGACCTATACGGACTCTGCTGTATGTTTCACTGAGACACATTTTAATTAATCTATTATTATTATTATTATTATTATTATTATTATTATTATTATTATTATTATTATTATTATTAGATATTTCAGAAGCAAGCCGACAATATACTAGGGATTTTATTAACAAGGGATAAAGGGCATTACTTCCCAAAAATTAAACGTGTCTTATCGGCGAAAACATTATTTCTGGGCAATCTTCATGTGTCGTTGGTAACCTACTGGAAAGACTTTAAATTAAAACCAAATATTTATTTGCAATACACATACAAAGTGTTTTTAAAAGTAACCTTCTCCTTATCCACATCTCTAAAAGGCGACGGTTGCCATCCTGAACGTCACTTTCTTCTAAGCTTCTAATTAATTGCTCTACAGTTGATAAATGGCATTCTATTTCTAAACCGTATCCCTCTCAGTGGTTATTTCATCTTTGGGAGTTCCTAGTCGCAGGGACTCATATTAGGATAAAACGGAGGATGCTGTAGAATTTCCCAGTTCCACTTGATAAGTTTAGTAATTTCTTTGGTAGAGACATGACAACCAGCGCCATCGTGAAGCACAATGGGATGGAAATTCAAGAGGTTTCGACGCTTCCGGAACATTTCTGTTTGTCATTGATGTTCCAAAAGTGATTGTTATATGCAGCATCCACACGCATTCAAATTGTAAGAGAATGAGTGATTATAACATCTTCATAATCATAAAAAAAAAATAAATATTACTTTGAGCAGTGCTTTCGTTGTCTACATTTTTTTTTCTTTATTCTTAGGGCGTTGCAAGTGGCTGGAGTCCAGTATGTGGTCACCTTGTAGTGAAAACATGTTAACTGTCTACAGAGTATAGCTCAACAGCACGTTGCAGGGTAAGTACACTCCATTTCTGACCAATGTAGTGAAGTATGCGAGTACCTTGGTAGTCTAATTGGGTTCTCAGTGCGTTTCTTTTATGCTATCCAATTATTGAGCAAGTCCTACAGAGATCTGTAGTAGACCAGAGAGTTTACTCCGGCGAATTCCTGGATACGACATCGTGAAAGCTTAACCTCTAACGAGTGGCGTGAAGCTATTAAAACGACTGCACACGTGTCTTCCGGGCAGGACTCGGACAACATCCTCTGTCGGCGATGCCACAGAGAGCCAGAAACACTTGCACATGTCCTGGGCTCTTGTCCGCACGGTGAAGTACTCCGTAACTCACGATACCATAGAATTCGTTCGATGATCGCCGAACAGTTTAGATCAATAAATTTTCAAGTGTTCGAAGAAGTTCACGGACTGGCAGACAATGGCAGTACAAGAAGAATAGACATGATTGCTATCCGGCCAATTAACAACAATGGCTACATCATCGATCCCACCGTTAGATTTGAAAAACAAAAGAGCCAACCTGAAGATGTAAATAGGGAAAAAAATGACATCTATGTACGTACCGTTCCATATTTCATGGACGAATACGGTCTACAACAAATTGAAGTAATAGGCCTTATGGTTGAACTATTCCCGGTTTCTTCTTCCAGACCTGGCAACGTTTCGGCCTACAGAGGAAGGCAATTGATGACATCGTTCTTGCAGCTCTGAGAGGATCAATATTTATACTCCGCAACCATCTCTACGGTCAACAATGATCTTCAACTAATTAATTAGTAGCTACTTATTTATTCAGTCATTTCTTGTCGTTGTAAGACTCCCTTCGACTTAAACATATGTGTATTATTTATACTTCCAACTGCCTATTGCACAATATGCTCTGTCTCTGTGGCAGCCTGTTAATACAGGGAGCTGTTATCTTTTAGATAAATAAATAAACTTCTGGAAACACTAATTAATACTCTCCAATCAGTGGAACTATTCCAGCAATAAATAAATGCAGCGGAAGCAGTGTCTGATACTGAAAATCTACAGGACAAGTTGTCCAGTGTACTAAACAAAATCTCGGATATTCTGTAATTTCTGTTATAAGGAATATTTTGATAGGCTACGATAGGCGGAAGAGTGTTGTGACAGTATAGATACTGGGTCTCTGATATTCCAAATTTTCATTTTCCACCAGTTATTGTCTTGTGAGTTGAAAACGTTTTTCTAGGTACAAAACATTAGTCTAAAAGAGCGTAGGATGAATTTTCCATTTGAAATACTAATAATGTATACGTAGTTTTTCATCATAACGTCTTTCAACTGACAATTTTAAATCTTCGAAAACATTTCTTCATTGTCTACAAAACTGTACAATCAGTCAATTAACTTCAGATGCTTAATTACTTGATTAGTCAATGTATATTAGGCAATTTTACAATTCTGTATCTGTATTTTTGTATTATTTCATTTGAATTTATACTATTCTTTTTATTTATTTTCATCATCATCATCATCATCATCATCATCATCCTGTCAACTACTAGTTCCAAAAGAACTGTTACGGCCTGAAAAAGCTATTTTCTTGCCATCTTTTCATAGGTCGACCAAGTGACCGTTTCCCATTTGGACGATACTTCATTACTGCCTTAGGGATCCTGGATGAAACGATTCTTGAGACGTGTTGCTTCCAGGTTAACTGATAGCTGGAGATATAGTCCAGTATTGATGACACATTAAGTTCTTGAAGGATATCTTCATTTTTCTTCCGATCCCATTTAGTGTTCGGCGCATGAATCTCGTCTCGCAAGCTGTTAGTCTGCTTTCATCTTCTGTTCTTATAGTCCTTATATTTATTTTCATTCTCTATATTTTTTTTTTCTATTTGTATTAATCGTAGTATGGAAGAGTAGGCCTAAGGACCATAACTTCAATGAAATAGATAAATAAATAAATAAACAAATAAATAAATAAATACATACATCAGGACATAAAAATTAATAAATACACAAATATATAAATAAATAAACAAAGAAGTTAATAAATAAATAGATGAACAAGCAAATAAAAAAACAAATAAATAAATACCTAAATAAATAAATACTAACGTATAATTTTTTATTTGCATAGAGATTTCTGAAGTAAATAAATAAAAAAATAAAAAAAATATTAAATACACCAAAACATAAAAAATAAATAAATAAACAAATATATAAATAAATAAACAAATAAGTTAATAAATGAATAAATCAACAAACAAATGAATAATTAAACAAACAAACAAGTAAATAAGTGCCTATATAAATAAACAAATAAATAAATAATTTAATAAATAAACAAATAAATAATTTAATAAATAAACAAATAAATAAATAATTTAATAAATAAACAAATAAATAAATAATTTAATAAATAAACAAATATATATACGAATAAATAAATAAACAAATAAGTTAATAAATAAATAAATAAACAAATAAATAAATAAATAGGTAAATAAATACCTAAAAAAATAAGTAAATAATTTAATAAATTAACAAATAAATACTAAGGTATAATTTCTATTTGCATAGAGATTTCTGATTATTTTATGTTTCTTCTAAGTTATGGGTTTGTTATAGGATTTTCTTAGAAATTTTTATTCGTTGTAGCTTATTTAAATTTGTCCTTTGAAGAGGTGGAAAAATTCAAATATCTTCAAGCAACAGTATCAAATATAGACTACACTCGGGAGGAAATTAAACACAGAATAAATATGGGAAATGCCTGTTGTTATTCAGTTGAGAAGCTTTTGTCGTCCAGTCGCTCTCAAAAAAGCTGAAAGTCAGAGTTTATAAAACAGTTATATTACCGGTTGTTCTTTATGGTTGTGAAACTTGGACTCTCACTTTGAGAGAGGAACATAGGTTAAGGTTCTTTGAGAATAAGGTGCTTACGAAAGTATTTGGGGCTAAGAGGGATGAAGTTACAGGAGAATGGAGAAAGTTACACAACACAGAACTGCACGCATTGTATTCTTCACCTGACATAATTAGGAACATTAACTCCAGATGTTTGAGATGGGCAGGGCATGTAGCACGTATGGGCGAATCCAGAAATGTATATAGAGTGTTAGTTGGGAGACCGGAGGAAAAAAGACCTTTAGGGAGGCCGAGACGTAGATGGGAGGATAATATGAAAATGGATTTGCGGGAGGTGGGATATGATTATAGAGAGTGGATTAATTTTGCTCAGGATAGGGACCAATGGCGGGCTTATGTGAGGGCGGCAATGAACCTGTGAGTTCCTTGCAGGTTTAAGATTAGATGTGAAATTTCTAAGTTATTGACAGGTGTCAGTTTGCCAGTGATGGTAATACATCAACATTAGGTCTATTTTATTTTCTTACTTTATATTGTACTTTATAAAGTATACTCGTGTTAAAACAATTGTATTTTGTGGCGGGGATAGAAGTCATCCATGGCAGCGACGTTCATATGAATTTATGAGAGGGGGATAATGTTCCAACAGCGGGGAAATCCCCCTCGTCCCCCTGTTAATTCGCACCCTGGTACTATTAACAGTAGAATATAACGCAGGACATTGACGTCGTTGTTTACATTCACAGTATGTCTGTCTGCTATATTCAAGGAACTCTATAGTCCAGTTATGGGTACATTGGTTGCTAAAGTATCCAGGATTCTAAGCCTGAGAATAACATAGGATACGATTGCAAAGTAGAGATGGCCGATATTTAACAAACCGATATTTTGTCACAGGTATTTTTTTGTCACAGATAAACCTGTGACTGATGACGCGAAATATCTGTGACAAAATATCGCTATCGAAATCTGCTCCGCATTCAGTACTCTGTGACTGATATTTTCTCTTCTACGTCGTAGGTTTGCGCGTGCGCAATCTGGCGGTAGTTTCTCCATCTTATTATAAATGATGTAGTTATTACACGATTTAAATAATAACACCATTGGTTACCAGTACTTAATCTTGTGTAAAATCCTGTCTGAACAACTGTTTTGTTTTGTAATTATTTTCCAGTGTTTTTCGTAATACTTATGTTTAATTAATTTTCATTCTATGACTCAATATTATAATGTTAATGCACGACTTGAAATAATTTATCCATTATATTATATACAATAAAAAGGATCAATTTTTAAAACGTTTAGGATAATGATATAACCACAACTTCTCCATACCCAACTACATTTAAAAATGATAAACTGGTTCAATATCTACAATATAACCTCTTGGTACATGAGGTTAACTTTTGACATGTTACTGTTCAGTTTGGTAAGTATTTATTTGTTAATGGTACATGTACATAATTTCTTTGTTGGATTTTCCCACATAAATCACTGATGAGTGGCGTGTATAGAGAAATCGTATTCACATTGCACTGCTCTTCAATATTTCCTGCTAATTTTTATCGATGTGACAAAATATCGATGTAATTCATGCTACGTATCGATATAAAATATCGGGTCCACACCTGTGGAGTAACGGTCAGCGCGTCTGCCCGCGAAACCAGGTGGCCGGGGTTCGATTCCCGGTCGGGGCAAGTTACCTGGTTGAGGTTTTTCCGGGGTTTTCCCTCAACCCAATATGAGCAAATGCTGGGTAACTTTCGGTGCTGGACCCCGGACTCATTTCATCGGCATTATCACCTTCATTTCATTCAGACGCTAAATAACCAAAGCTGTTGATAAAGCGTCGTAAAATAACCTAATAAAATAAAAAATAAATAAAAATAAAATATCGGTGTGACAAAATCACCGATAAAAGTCACAGATATTTAATTGTCACAGTCACAGTTTCACATATATTTGAAAATATCGTTTAAGCTTATCTCTATTGCAAAGTACAGTAGCGTGCAAATTAATCCGAACACGACATATTTTTACATTTTCTCTCATTGTTGGCCTCACAGCTGCTCATACCGCTTTAATTGACATCTGTAGTACGTGTAATTCCATTGTTGAATGTCTGTCGTTATTATTTTTTTATAATATGTGACATTTTGCATACTTATAAGCATTTCAGTTGTGTTGAAGACTTAATACTGCAATCCTGTGTACATTCTGTCGTCTTCACAAATGGATACAACTCCACGAAAACTGTCTAAAATTATAACATTAGCAGAGCATTCTTCTATGACAGAGAGGCAAATTGCTGCAGAATGTCACATCGGTTTGGCTACTGTTAATTCGATCATAAAACGATACAGGGAGACTGGATCCATCACACCCCAGAAAAAAGGAAACTGTGGCCGTAAAAGGAAGACTTCACCTGCAGATGATCGTTTAATTGTCAGGAAAAGTAAATTAAATCCTAGACTAACTGCTGTAGACTTAACCCGCGAGTTAATGGCTACCACTGGGGCGAATATTCACGTCACAACAGTGCGGCGTAGTCTTTTGGAAGCTGGACGAAGGGCTCGTAAGCCTATTAAGAAGCAACTGCTAACCCCTGTTATGTGCAAAAAACGCTTAATGTGGGCAAAATTACATCAACACTGGACAGTGAATGACTGGAAGAATGTACTTTTTTCCGACGAGTCTCATTTCGAGGTCCACGGCCACCGTGTTTCTTACGTACGGAAAGGATCCGAAAAAGTAACAGCAGCTCATCTCCAAAAAGCACCCAAGTACCCCCTAAAGTAATGTTTTGGGGTTGTTTTACACATGAAGGGCCTGGAGCATTAATACCTATCAAGGGAAACATATTCACTTATTGGCAACCAGAATCGTACCCCAGCTGCAAAAATCATTTCCAGATGGCAGAGGTGTGTTCCAACAAGACCTGGCACCATGCCTTACGTCTCGAAAAACTACAGAATTCTTCAAGAAGAAGAATATTCAGGTATACTCCCCTGGCCAGGCAATTCACCCGACATCAACCCCATTGAGAACTTGTGGTCAATTTGCAAAAGAAGAATGCAAAAAATGGATTGTTCTACAAAGGAGAAGATGATTTCTGCCCTCATTGGTGTATTGGTTTCGCGATGAAGAAATGAAGAATATTTGTGGGAAATTAGTGGAATCCATGCCAAATAGTCTCAGAGCTGTTATTAGGAACAAGGGAGGCCACATAGATTACTGAGGTATGTCTTAGATCCTTTTTTTTATCCCGTTTGAGAGTTTTTGCATAAGTAATTACGTTGTTCGAATTAATTTGCACGCTAGTGTAATATCCTGAGAGACCCAGAGGCCTCTGGAAGACAGAGCAGGAGACAAGACAGGCATAATACGCCAAGAGGAGGACAGAACGGTGGAGATAAACAATAAAAGCGAAGACTGCGGGGTGGGACGCCCCCTTTAACAGCACTCCTCGCGCTCGCAGCAGCATTGATCGCGGCTGCCGGCCGGGGACAGTTTGACGGTTGACATGAGTGGCGGGCGGTATCTGCGGTTGCATACAGGCGATGTTGACAAGCGAGCGTGTTTCATGCCTCTCTCACATCTAACCACATTTTTAAATTTCTAGTCATCTGAATGAGCATTAAAAAGTGTTTTCTAGTCATTTTATTCGGACCTGTTACCAGCAGCTGAGTGGTCGTGATAGCGGTGCTGAATTTCAAACTTGCTAATCTGGGAATTTTACATTACGGTAACGCGAAAGGTTATGTTTATAAAAGAGCTCCTATGTTCGCTGAATAAATTTGTATTCGTTAATTTATTCGAAACCATTACTCACGTAGCTACCGCTGTACTAACTGCCATCTGTTTAATTCTCCGCGGAGCGAAGGCAGAAAAATGCACAGATATCTCTTATAAAATACTACTAACTAATTGTTAAGGGAACCAGGTAGTGATTACTTACTTACTTACTTACTTACTGGCTTTTAAGGAACCCGGAGGTTCATTGCCGCCCTCACATAAGCCCGCCATTGGTCCCTGCCCTGAGCAAGATTAATCCAGTCTCTACCATCATATCCCACCTCCCTCAAATCCATTTTAATATTATCCTCCCATCTACGTCTCGGCCTCCCCAAAGGTCTTTTGCCCTCCGGCCTCCCAGCTAAGACTCTATATGCATTTCTGGATTCGCCCATACGTGCTACATGCCCTGCCCATCTCAAACGTCTGGATTTAATGTTCCTAATTATGTCAGGTGAAGAATACAATGCGTGAAGTTCTGCGTTGTGTAACTTTCTCCATTCTCCTGTAACTTCATCCCTCTTAGCTCCAAATATTTTCCTAAGAACCTTATTCTCAAACACCATTGATCTCTGTTCCAATCTCAAAGTGAGAGTTCAAGTTTCACAACCATAAAGAACAACCGGTAATATAACTGTTTTATAAATTCTAACTTTCAGATTTTTTGACAGCAGACTAGATGACAAAAGCTTCTCAACCGAATAATAACACAAATTTTCCATATTTTTTCTGTGTTTAATTTCCTCCCGAGTGTCATTTATATTTGTTACTGTTGCTCCAAGATATCTGAATTTTTCCACCTCTTCGAAGGATAAATCTCCAATTTTTATATTTCCATTTCGTACAATATTCTGATCACGAGACATAATCATATACTTTGTCTTTTCGGGATTTACTTCCAAACCTATCGCTTTACTTGCTTCCAGTAAAATTTCCGTGTTTTCCCTAATCGTTTGTGGATTTTCTCCTAACATATTCACGTCATCCGCATAGACAAGCAGCTGATGTAACCCGTTCAATTCCAAACCCTCTGTGTTATCCTGGACTTTCCTAATGGCATACTCTAGAGCAAAGTTAAAAAGTAGAGGTGACATTGCATCTCCTTGCTTTAGCCCACAGTGAATTGGAAACGCATCTGACAGAAATTGACCTATATGGACACTGCTGTACGTTTCACTGAGACACATTTTAATTAATCGAACTTGTTTCTTGGGAATACCAAATTCAATAAGAATATCATATACAATTTCTCTCTTAACCGAGTCATATGCCTTTTTGAAATCTATGAATAAATAATTAGAGCTAATTACCGAAAAGAAATTCAACATAAAACATAATTAGAACAATATTGAAATGAAATAGACCTACTATATAGTACGATATATGGCCTGTGAGACCGGCAAATATAGCACACAATAATTACAATCTTTAATAAGAAACAGCGGCAACAATGCACTGAACAGATTTAGATTAAACCACACTACAAAAAACCTCAAGAAATACTAAGGAAAACATGGCTTAAAGAATAATACATAGTAATATTAAGCAGTGTTGCTAATATTCAAGAAACAAAATACCGTACCGGCCTGGTAGACCGATATTTTTGGTTAAGGGTTAATGTTAAGAGTATATTTAATGACATTCTATTGTTTTGTTTCATATTTATGCAACAAAAACATGTGATATACAATCTTGCGGGTTAATTAAAGCAGATGTAACACCTTATTTACTCGGAAAATAGCGTTACAAAGAAAATATTTCGACATACGTAATGAAGACTATATTTTAGTTACAGTCTCTTTATAATGAGAGTTGATACAGTGGATGATCTCAATTTGATTGGCTGCAAACAATTATCATGACCTCCATTAGTTTATTAATAATAAATGTAAGCACACATAATTTATACTAATAACTGAGTGGTGTAAATAATTAATCCCTCTTTATTCTCCAATGAAATTATGCCGTTTACCATGAAAAACATGAAATTTGTCTCTGAACGCATTATTCATTAAAATATGTAATGATTTTATGGCTTTTAATGACTAGAAAATGGAAAAAAAATCTATGAGAAGTAAAACTATAAATATTGTACAGGGTGATTTAGGGAATGCGTGCAAGAATTAAAATGAAAATAGGGGATACTTTACAGAGCTTTTGAGATAGGGAACTTGAGGTCTGCCAGGTCAGATTAAGGGAGGTAAAGGCACATATTTTTACATTTTCATCGAAATTTAAAATTTTTCACTGTAACGCTTAGAAATACTAAACATGTTTTTTTTTTTCATAAAATATCAGTTTTGTTCTGCGGTAATTTTTAAAATCCATGCGGGGTACCGTATAGTGCAGGACTATTCTAAGGTCAGTGCATGGACTTGTATTTACATGCTATTTTCTTGATTTCCATTTTTTTGCACTTTCATATGTAGAAAATGCTCCTTGCGTCACAGATTTTTTGTATAACCTTAAGACTTTCAGGATATGCTCAAGAATGTATTAGTAATTGCATTTTCTCTGGGTTTTTAGTATCATTTTTGTGAATTTCTAACATGTTGATGTGTTGTGTTGTGATATACAGTAGGCTATATGATATGATATATTATTTAATATATTATTTCAATGTACCGAAGTACATATGATATTTCCATGCAGATATTTTGCGTCATCATACGATGAAAGAGTAATGAAACGGAGAAAAATTCTCTCCGGCGCCGGGACTTGAACCCGGGTTTTCAGCTCTACGTGCTGATGCTTTATCCACTAAGCCACACCGGATACAACCCCGGCGTCGAAAAGAATTGTCTCTGATTGAGTTCCAACTCTTGGGTTCCCTCTAATGACCGCCCTCTGCACTACGTCATAGATGTCTATGAACATAGGACCGAAGTCCACACATGTGCTGAGGTGCACTCGTTATGAGTGACTAGTTGGCCGGGAATATATGATATGCGTAAAATCACGAAGTGATTTAAGACGGCGCTTATTCCGTCGGATCCCGGCCAACTAGTCACTCATAACGAGTGCACCTCAGCACATGTGTGGACTTCGGTCCTATGTTCATAGACATCTATGACGTAGTGCAGAGGGCGGCCACTAGAGGGAACCCAAGAGTTGGAGCTCAATCAGAGACAATTCTGTTCGACGCCGGGGTTGTATCCGGTGTGGCTTAGTGGATAAAGCATCAGCACGTAGAGCTGAAAACCCGGGTTCAAGTCCCGGCGCCGGAGAGAATTTTTCTCCGTTCCATTACTCTTTCATCGTATGATATGATATGATATATGATATGATATGATATTATATGATGTGATATGTGTTGTGTTGTGTCATGATGTGATGTGATATACAGTATATGACATGACCAACCAACCAACCAACCAACCACCCACCCACCCAACCGACCAAATGACCGACCGACTCACCAACCAACCAACGGACCAACACAACCAACCAGATGACCGACCGACCCACCGACCGACCGACCCACCGACCGATCGACCCACCGACCGACCGACCCACGGACCGACCGACCCACCGACTGACCGACCGACCCACCGACCGACCGACCGACCCACCGACTGACCGACTGACCAGATGACCGATCGACTCGCTAACTAACCAACCAAATGACTGACCAACCGACCGACCGACCCACAGACCGACCCACCGACCGAACGACCAACCCACCGGCCGACCGACCGACCCACCGACCGACCGACCCATCGACCGACCGACCCACCGACCTACCGACACCGACCTACCGACACCGACCTACCGACCCACCGACGGACCGACCCACCGACCGACCCACCCACCGACCTACCGACCCACGGACTACCGACCCACGGACCGACCGACCGACGGACCGACCGACCGACCGACCGACCGACCGACCCACCGACCAGATGACCGATCGACTCGCTAACTAACCAGCCAAATGACTGACCAACCAACCGACTAACAATCTGGCGACCGAGGAACGAATCAATCGACTAACCAATCTAGCAACTAAGACCAATCTACCACTGAGCGACCGACCACTTGGAGGTGGACTTCTGCTGATCATTGAGAGTAATGCCAGATTGGGTTTCCTCTGGTCTTTCGGCCAACTGGAAAACTAATGTCAGATATTACCTCTAGATCTCATCCTATGAAATGACTTGTAGTAATGGACAATATTGTAGTTGATCTATATACCTGTGGTAGATGCGTGTCTACACACATGGAGTATTACCTCTAGCAGCGACTAGTTTGTGATGGGGGACGAAGTGTCACCTGATCTGCAGTCTCACCCTCCCTTCGTATCTCCTCACCCCTCTGTTCGCAGCGCTGCGGGAAATATGTGCGGACAGGATGAGCCGAAGCAAGTAGCTCGAGTTGTCATCGCTTTAATAAATGGAATCAAGTTCCAGGACAATTAATTAACGTTTGTTTCTCTTGTCTCTGAACTTGTAAGACACGGCGGTGTTGAAAGGGATTGTTATTTCTGCAGACTAACACTTCATACATCTTTCTGTCGTTGTTTTTGTGTCACAAAAAAAACAAACCAAGAGCTTGCAGTGTATTCATTTAGTGGAAGAATACACTTCGTCCATTATCTTCGCAGAGGATTGACTTCAAGGAATATGTTCAGCTTATAAATTACACTCACGCGCTTCTTCCTCTTGGAATGCACTGTCTAGTCAACTTTGGAGGATGCTCAATTTACTCTTAGTAGAGGCATTTTCTTTTTGTCTGTTCCGTAGGTCTAACAGTGTGTGCAGTTTTAGGAGAGATTTGGATACGAAATCATTAAATCGTTAGGCTATATTTCTTTCCGGTGGCATGAATATTTCAGAAATATAAAGAGTATCCATAAATATGACAACGTGGACTACATCATGTGAATCGTAGACGAAAATTGACAAAAAATAGTTGACAACAGAATTTTTTTCCAAGTGATCTGCAATTTCTCAATGTGCTCACAATATAAATGCTACTCCTGTAATCACAGCTGAAGCTGTTCATGGTTCGAATCACATCCCTAATTTTTTTTATTAATATTTTATTATAATTATCTTTCTGTAAATAAGAATTATTTCTTTGTTACATTATATTTCTTCATAACTTCGTCCCAAACGATTATTCAGCCATTAGTTAGAATTTTATTGCTTGTTTTGTTTTTAATTGTTTATTTTACGACGCTTTATCAACTGCTGTGGTTATCTGGCGTCTGAGTAAGATGAAGGTGATAATGCCAGCGAGATGAGTCCAAGGTCCAGCGCCGAAAGTTACCCAGAATTTCCTCTTAATGGGTTGAGGGAAAACCCCGGAAAACCTGAACCAGATAAATTGTCCCAACCAGGATTTGAACCCGGACTCGCTCGTTTCACTGTCAGTCATGCTAACCATTACTCTACAGTGGTGGATTATTTCTTGTAATACAGGGACACCATTTCATTTTTACTTCAATTTTTATTGTACCTGAGTTTTTGAATGTACTACACTCCCACCCCTTCTACTAATGAAGTTCATCCTTCCTCCACACTGATCCAAGACCGCATATACAGTCATAGTACAGTACGTTCCAAAAATATGTTCACGTTTTCTAGTGACGAAAGAGCTTCCAATATTGAATCATTTTCGCACAGGTACTTCGTCCATTTGCCTACGTCTTATCCCAGTTTTCCCCATCAGCTTTTATTCGCCAGCTAGTGGCTGGGCTGTCTTAGCTCTTTTCTGAGAACATTAATTTCTGTTAGGAATTGGACGTCTACGTAATATTATAAAACTGTTTAAAATAACTTAAATAAAAGGGCCTCGTTAAGTAATTAACTGTCACGTGATTTCTTCCCTTTCTACGACCCTACGACATAACCACTTGGACGGACAGTAGAAAATATGTCTGAGTAATTTTATCTTTCGGATTGGGCAGAAGTGAAGATTGAATATACAGTACGTAAGGTACTTTTTTATAGAGTAGGTATAGAATTATTTCAACATGAGTTACTAGTACGAAGGACGAAACTGGTAATTGGAATTAGGTACAACAGTCTATAGTGCGATAATATGCACATTAAAACAGAGGGCTGTACCGAAATGAACGGCCGCCATTTTCAAAAATGTGTTTAAATATCCATATTATGATTATTTTGAAATTTAACTTCATTCTCTATATTGTACGCTAATGTGCTGTAGACAGTATAATATACACTGCATAATGAATACGTCCACATGGACAGCTCAGTTCGTGAGTAAAAATTCATTCATTCTTAATACTGTACTGTACTTTGAATTAAACGAAAACCTAATGAAAATGATCATACTCAAAATCGCGATATTTCCTAGTTTACGTAAATGGATGAAGTACTTTTCTTCCCTCCTATACCTAGTAAAGTGACTTGTTTGTATATTATGCCAGTATCATCGAACTCCAGTCGTGGAAGGGGATAGCAAACGGCGTTGATCCAGAGGTATAGCCAGGTTAATATTAAAAATGTTAGTAAAAATAAAATGATGTCCCTGTACTTATTATCATTGTAGCTAACATTTTAGTAGACTACAAAGATATTCTATGTCGTGCAGTTATGCCCAGTTTTGCTATTCTATATCCCTCGCACGAAATTTTGTTGCTATTATTTTCGTTACCATTATCTTCTAGTATTCACACAATGTACGAGTAGTACGTGCGCGGGATTCAGGACACACTACAGGGTGTAAGGAGTCTAAGTGCCATTATTTTAACTGATGATTATTCATGTCATAAGGAAGAAAATGTGTTCTCAGAAGTTTGTTATAATTGCAATATTTAAGTAATTATTAAAGTTTACAATATTATACGTTTGGCAACGTTGCTGGATAGGGTGGTGGTGGTGGTGGTGGGTTATCGTCTTTTTCAAATTTCATATATCCCGAAAATTGACCGAAGAATTTTTCCCGATCTCTCTACCTGGATCAGAATTCTTTTACATCCCATAAATTCATGGCTAGGGACCGGATTTTTATGTAGTATCAAGGTGTGAAATATGTACATATTTATGTAATAAAAATGATCTGAATATGTACCAAAATATGTAAAATCATGAAAATATTTAATATCAATATCTGGCAGGAATAGGATAGGTAAGACTCTCAAGTTGTGATTTCATAGAGCACCCGACATTTTTACCGCACACTTGACACATTACTATTTTTCCATCTGTAGTGAAAGCTTCGTCCATCGCAATCCATGATTTTATTTTTGTCGTTAGGGTTGAAGAAACAGGGGCCATAAATTCACTTGAACTTTATACTGTAAGTACTAAAACTAGAGAACTGAGTGAAATGAATGACACAACAGTACTGCAAGCACTGTTTCGCTTTACTAGATTAGGCGCAAATAAGAGGAGATGTGGAACACATGCATTTTAGCTGCTCCCTGTAAGAAACAAAGTACCTAATAATACCTCAAACTATAGGAATTTACAAACTGTTGTTTGAAAAGTGACATTCCTATTTCATTCAGAAGGGTAGAATTATTCCCGCAGAGAACCATACTTTCTAATTCCTCGGAAAATCCAATTTCCGTATAGGTCTACTAAATTTAAAGTAAGGAGGTAAAGCAATGACCTGAAAAGCTATTTATTTTAATCTTTCAACATCTTTCCAGTTTGTTCCTTTACTCCAGGTTCTTTTCAAAAGTCGGCTACTTTATTGCGCCTCATGTCAGACTTGACAAGGGTTTTCCGAGGGTGAGTAAGGTTGCAAATTGCATGGCAACGGCTTGTTAAGACATGTGCAGAACAATTATAGTTCGAGACAAATCATGTCGTCCTCGTCCCATCCACCGCATGAAGGCAACGCTACTTTCTGAGTGATTTTTTGCAATACAAGGTAGTTGTGTGAGAAAGGTTTCCTTTTCTTCACTCATATTTACAGTGGGCGGTATGGGGTGAGTACCTCTATTACTTCCTGGAACTAAGGACGATATGTTGCGTCCCGAAATAATATCCTTTCGTGGGTAGGTAAAAAGGCTTTTTAAATCTGTGTATTTCAAATTGCAAACTTCCCCGACAGATTTTCTTTTTCCTTTTAGTGAAGTAAAAATGAATAAAACCCCTAAATATATAGATTTATGTAATACCAAGCCATAATATCTAATGTGGGATAAATATGTAAAAATATGTAGTATCAAATTTTAATATATTAATGGTAATTACAAGATTCGCAAAGATTTGTTATTTATATACGGTTAGGTTGAAAGGAATATAATACGTAATTACATAAAAATCCGGTCCCTACTCATGACACTTGCCTTTCAGCTGTACTTGCCTCCCAGGAAGTTATGCCAAGCATTTTATTGTCCTGCGCTAGGTTTGAACCTACGAACTCTGTTCCAAAGCCCAGCATATCCACCGAGAACAGCTGACTTATTAATGTGGAATCAGCATGTGTTGTTTTAAGAGACGTCGGTGCAGCATTCCGAATCCACGTCACGGCCATTTCATCGCATTTACATTTATTGCTAAAGCAAATACACTCTCGAAAATAAAAGAGAAAAAGTAACCAAACTGAATGTTTTTAAAGTGCCGACGACATGTTTACTTCTATGGGCTTGTAAAATTCAATCAATCGCTAGCGCACAAAAGAAGAGAAATTTAAAGTGCACAATTGAAGCTCTTAAAATAAGTTGATGAATATATAACGAAAGACATGAAATCACTAACCTGAAATTTCTAAAGAATTATAAATTGTTCTTCTTCTTCTTCTGTCACTTCTCGGCCCTTGTAGTTTAGCCTTGACCTTCCTTATGATTCCAGACCACTCAACTCTTATGAACTCTTTTAGCCCCCTTTGCTTCACCTCCAGAATTCTGATATCTTCAGCCATGTTGTGAAAACGATCTTAATTTTTGTCTACCAACATTTCGTATCGCTATCATAATATTAATACTATCGCTACCATAATATTAATACTCGTATGGGAAATGCGTGTTATTATTCGGTTGAGAAGCTTTTATCATCCAGTCTGCTGTCCAAAAATCTGACAGTTAGAATTTATAAAACAGTTATATTATCGGTTCTTCTGTATGGTTGTGAAACTTGGACTCTTACTCTGAGAGAGGAACATAAGTTAAGGGTGTTTGAGAATAAGGTGCTTAGGAAAATATTTGGGGCTAAGCGGGAAGAATCTACAGGAGAATGGAGAAAGTTACACAACACAGAACTGCACGCATTGTATTCTTCACCTAACATAATTAGGAACTTAAAATCCAGACGTTTGAGATGGACAGGGCATGTAGCACGTATGGGCGAATCCAGAAATGCATATAGAGTGTTAGTTGGGAGACCGGAAGGAAAAAGACCTTTAGGGAGGCCGAGACGTAGATGGGAGGATAATATTAAAATGGATTTGAGGGAGATGGGGTGTGATGATAGAGACTGGATTAATCTTGCTCAGGATAGGGACCGATGGCGGGCTTATGTGAGGGCGGCAATGAACCTTCGGGTTCCTTAAAAGCCATTTGTAAGTAAGTAAGTAATATTAATACTCGATCACAACGCGATAACACGCTAGAAATTCCACTTCACACATCATCTCTGTATTCCTCATCTTTCACTGTTGCTACCTCTCGTCACTGGAATTCTTTGCCGCCTGAAGGCAAGGGCTGCCGAACATTGAAAACTTTCAAATCCAAGTTAGAAAATTATCTTATGACGAGTTCCCAAACTAACTTACTATTATTACAAGTGTTGTATTGCATGTTTCCACGTATTCACATTTTTTTATGTTCTAGTGATATTCAACTTATTTTATGTTTTTGTTTTCATATTTTCCGATAATGGTATATCTATATTGTGATAAGTTGAGCTATATATAATCATAATTTTCCTTACTGTTTGTACCTAAAAATATTGTATTCATTGTATGCTTTGTACTGCACTATTTTATTACTATTATTATTAATTATTATTATTATTATTATTATTACTAGTATTATTCTCATTTTTTATCATTATGATTATTATTATTATCAATAATTGTCTTTTTTTATACTTTGTATGTCTCATTTATTTTGACCTGCTGTTCACATTTTATTATGCTTTTTTCTCTCTTTCTGTATGTTATATATTATGTCTGATTTCTACTTACTTGTTGTTTACATTTTATTATTATTATCTTATTCATTTGTGTGTGTAAAATTGTAGTGTACTTTGTAAATTTGTAGTGTTTTTGTAACGCAGTTTTACTCCTGGTTGAGTGTTAGATAAGGCCGTATGGCCTTAACTCTGCCAGGTTAAATAAATCATTATTATTATTATTATTATTATTATTATTGTTTTTATTATTATTATTATTATTATTATTATTATTATTATTATTATTATTAGTATACCTTCTCTTTTAGAATTTATATCTAACTTTGATATACGATTGCCTATCATCCTAATAACATATCCTAGCCACTCTATTCTTCGATCTTTGTTTTCTGTTTGATTCCCAACACCTAATCACTGACCAGCTGAACAAAAGTGGCTATTATGGCTACTTGGTCTGTTACTAAATTTATAAATCGACTATATAAAAGGATGGTTTTATACTTCAATAGCAGTAGCAGCAGCATCTGTGGATAGAACATTTTGTGGCATTTCCGGGGTGACTTTAGCACAGGCTTCAATGATACGGTTCCACATTCTTAATTTTCTCTTCAACCTCCTAAGCTCCCCACATTCTTAATTTTCTCTTCATCCTCCTAAGCTCCCCTAAAAGAAAAAATCAAAAGGTGTTAAATCTGGAGACCTGGCTGGCCATTCTACAAGTCCACGTCGACCAATCCAATGTCCAGGGAACTGTTCGTCCAGTCTGCTGCAACATTTCTGTGGCTTAACCTACCAGAATGAAGAATATCAATTCTTTCCTCTTTCGATAATGTCATCTCGAAAATCAAGAAATTTGTTGTAGGAAAGCTTCAAATAATCACAAAAATGCATTGAAACTGTTATAGGTTAACCAAACCGTAAAGCAGGAAACGTTAATTACCAGAATTGTATAGAAGCACCATTTCCAAAGCCTCCTTACTACCGTACCATGTTACAAAATATCTGTATATGTAGTAACTAATGTTTGTGTCATTATGACAGTTATCTTTAAATAACTTAAAAACTATTACAGATATCTCAAAACGAATTGCACCATTGTTTTTCTAAGAAAATTTCACATGATTTTGAGCACCTACATGACCCCCTTTCCATTTAAAATTTTAAAGTTTCGTTCAAAAATGGCGGCTTTTGAGATAGCTGAGGGCTAGAATCGAATGTGTCACTGGTAGAGCATTTGGTCTTACAAATACTGGTAACACCTATAGTAATAAAAAATCAAGCATATGGAAGATATTTATATGGTTCCAGACTTTTGATTCACTCTGTATATTTCAACAATCTTTTTTTCTCAGAATCTATAGAGCCTCTACAAACAAAAATTTGCATGCTTAATATACACTATCTATACATCAATAAATAATTTAATGTTTTTGAAAACCCTATACCGGTAGTTGTTTATTTTAATTATGAAATATATTTTAAATTTTTTCAGCCGGGCAGCGTTTTAATGATACATTACTGAAATATTTGAATTCATATAATTCTTGTTTTGATCTATTTTTAATTAACACGTCTACAACGTACACTAAAATCTGTAACATGTTGGTTAAAAAAAACTTAAAATTTTATTTCGTTTTTTACTAATTTGTTTTCAAAAAATTGATAAATATTATTTAAAAAAAAAGCTATTCATTCTATCTTAAAGATTTTACAATATGTTGTTCACGTAAGAGAAATTTACATGTATTTAGAGTTTTATTAACATATCTCAAGTAGGTTTTGGGTTATCATTGAAATGCTCCCCAGATGAAAAAAAAAATCTAATTTTTTTCGTAATTAAAAAATAACTATTGGGTTTTTAAAAACATTAAAATTATTCATTGATGTAGGCTATACAGAATGTTTCGGAGGAGGTGTTACAAACTTTCAAGGATGATGGCGAAGGTCACATGTATCAATTTGAACGAACCCTGGTCCGGAAATGCTTGAGCCGAAAGTTATAAGCAAAAATAGTTGTGTGGAAATGGAATTGTAATTTGGCACCACGTGCCCTCCTTCCCTTAACCTTTGGAACAATCGTGGAAAGATGGTATGGGCCGGGTGTCTCCTACGTGGGTACTTGCCCGATACAATCTGTGAGCTTGCCTACTGTTCCCATTGGCTCATCCGTATTCGAAAATCAGGTCTGCTTATTCCGCTCTCTTGTACTCCTCCATTTCACTAGGACTGATCGACTGGACACTGCAACTTGTACACATACACTGCTGTCTACAGACGTGCATATCAGGACCGACCATATCCGTTACACATTACGCTATCTGCATTGCTTCAGTGTAGTTTCCTGTCCCCACCCCTCAGACAGCGCACTGAATGGAATACTGTAAGTAGACAACGTAAACAACGTCAGATGAATACAGTATGTGTAAGATGTACAGATAAATACACATAAATAATGTGTACAGAGGAATAAAATTATTTCATTTCCACACAACTATTTTTGGTTGTAACTTTCGACTCAGTCATTTCCGGACCAGGGTTCCTTATCTCAAATTGATACATGTGCCCTTCGCCATCATCCCTGAAAGTTTGTAACACCACCTAGGAAACACCCTGTATATGTTGTGTATTAAGCATACCGATTTTTGTTTGCAGAGGACATGTAGATTCGGAGGAAAGCAATGTTGAAATATTATTAAAATTATACTAGCCAAATTGTACCTCCCACTTAAATTTGTGAGTTTAACGACACTAGCTTTCTTCCCTTCATTCTTATCGGAAAACAGCTAGCACCAAAACACCGGCTTTAGTGCAGCAAACTGACGAATTCCCATGATGGCATATCTTGCATCATAAGAGTTTACCCGTTCCAGCACACCTGGACTACAGGCGTAAACGGTTGGCTACTTATTGCTTGAATTGCTTTTTAAGGGGAGAGGATGGTATTTTTTGGAGAAAAATGAGTAAATTAAAAAAAAATCCTTTAAAATACTCAGTGATATGTGTGAAATGCATAGCATAACATTTTGTGGGTATTTGTGCCCTTATCGGATGTTGAGTCGTCATTTTTAAACTTCCTGCGTTATGGATTTTTAAATCACTCGCTCACTTTTATTGTTCTTTCCGGTAAATTAAATTTTCAATTTTTTTTTCTTTAAAATACCCTTTGATATGTGTGGAATGCATTACATAACATTTTGTGGCTATTTGTGTCCTTATCGGATGTTGAGACGTCATTTTTAAACTTCCTGCGCTATGGATTTTAATCGATTTCCCGTAACTTCATTTTTTTTTTTTTTTTGCTACATTGCGAGACAAAAATGGATATAATTTCTGAACTGTTACAGATACATGGATAGAACACACATTCTTTAGATAGGAAACTTTTCTCTGTAACAGAATTTTGTTAATTGATTTCATTTTAAAAATACTTCCGTTTGTTTGCAAGAAAGGGAATCAGAAAATTGTTATCAAATTTTAATTGTTTATTTTACAAACGTAGGGACCAATATCAAAATTCTGTTACAGACAGTTTGTAGAAGATGCTTTTGCAAATACATTGCAAAAAACTGTTTGAATCTATCTTTAAAAATGGTTTAGATACATCGGTTTTAACCAATCCTGCATTGAGTACATTTTTTTTTTTTCAAATTTGGACCCCCAAATAATTTTTTTTTAATACTTTTATTTTGTTGAGTTACCACAGTTATGAGCTCTCTACATACAAAAAATTAATATTTTACACCAAATAGGAAAAAAAGTTAATAAAAATAACATCCTTTCCCCCTAAAGCGATGCTGTAAACGATGCACAACAAATTGCTGACTCGAGACTCGCGTTTTACGATTGGATGAGTTAGGCGATTGTTCCACGGAGCGCGATCTGCGAATCACAAATGCTGGCGTTGAATCCCCGTAGCTTTGCGATATATCATATCCTCACTGTGCTATCCCACATTAAATGGGTCTGGGAGCCGAGATAGACGTGCCGGCAGACAGGTTGTCACTTTTAATTTATCGAGGGAAACGTGCCTGATTCCTTGTTGATTGGATCATGTTCTGGAGTTATACTTCGTCTGGCCGACTGGCGGAAAATCCAGCAGATAGCGAGTGTGGCACAAACCTAGATATGTTTAGGGTTGGACTGTTACAACGCCGATGCCATGTGTAATCCGACATAACTGCCCTGCTTTGTAGCAATTTGATTTATCGTACATGCATCATACCACATCAATGGTTTCTATAGAAACTATATCCTGGAATACGATAGGAAAAATATCCGAACTGTATTTCTCAGTAAGTGGATTCTTGGACAAATATTAAATACGAAGAGCTTGCCACGATTGTTGTCTTTATCGTGTTCCTTATCATGGTCCTTATTTTCTTAGTCGGGGTCGTTATCGTGGTCTTGTTCATTATCGTGATCCTTATCGTGGTTCATGAATATTCAGTTTACTCATATCTATTATATTCTGCATACTGTTACATCTAGTGCTGCTTATGATTAGGTTTTTTTCTCCGGAGCGGTTGTTTGCGCGCTTTCAATCGGAGACCTCCGGTTACCTCCGATTATGCCGGGCAGGTTATCTATGTGCTGCGGCGCAGATACACACTTTCCGCTGAGCATTCCTTTAATCGGATCAGGCAGTGATTGGAGTCCGCTGACGTCCGCGTATCTTTTAAAATAGGTGTGTAATTTTTTGTTGTTCATTTTCTCTTTTTTATTTACCTCTCTCTCTCTCTCTGTCTTTCTTTCTTCGGCTCTTCTTTTTTTCTTGTTTTGGTTGAAGTACCTATGCACTATGTTAGCTGACAGATTTTTATTTTCTAGTTTCGAAATTCATAGTGTATGTGGAAAGGCATATTAGTTTTATGTCATTGATCAAATTAATGACATTAAAATTAACTGAAAACTAACGCAGAAGTAAAGCTTTTCAGTAGCTAATGTAAACATTTATAATTTTCCTGGATACACTCGTTTATTCACAAACAGTTTTTGTCAATTATTATTCTAATCGGCTTAGATTAACGAAAAAAATATTAACGGAGATTCAGAAAAGAAACTTGTGGTATCAATGGGTTAAAGTTTACCGTCCAAAATAATTTATTAAGATTCTTCACCAGACAGGATTGTGATCATTGCGTTAAAGGGTGTCAGTATTTGAACTGCCTCGTCTAAAACTCGTCACTCTTCCTCTGTAATAAAAAATATAAGCGGATATCAACTTAAGGATAATTGTAATTATGTTATTACCACATGTTTCTTTAGTTTCAGAATGAAACTCAGTATTTTAATCCAATAACTCAAGTTTCCTTTTAAATATTCCATATAAGTTATGTATGATTTTTATTGTCTCGAAAGTTACGTTTTATAGAAATTTCAAGACTTTTTTTCTAGACTGTGGACCTTTGGAACAATAACACTAAAGCAGTTTAAAAAATGTATCAAATGTTTTCCGTAATTTTAAAACGAAAACGATGATATCACTAATTAACCGTTAATGTGTATCTGAATGGTAATAATTTATTTTCGACAGCAAGTACGAGTACCACAACCGCGACTCTTAATGTTAGCCTAAACACTTACATACCTACATTTTAAAATTTAGACCTACTCAGAGAATCTATCTAACCTGGTCCACGCCATAGAGATTTACAAATACGGACCTGTTAGCGTCCTAGGAGCGTTTGGCAACACAATCACCAACTCATATTTCATTTCAAGTAAGCGGCTCATCACTGAAGTTTGGAGTTTCATCTCTTAACAATATGCTGGATCAATCTTAGAGGGTCATTTTTTTCTGAAATTCTTCTGCTTCTTCTTCGCAATGTCTGCACACAAAACCACGAAATTATTAATTAGAACTTTTATATATAGATCAAAGTAAACACTCTTTTTAAAAGAGTTCAAAAGTGTTTTGAACAGTTAAATTTACTTACTTACTTTCTTCAAGTTCGCGATTGTGCGATGGCTTCAAATGGTCTAACAAATTTGAAGTACCACCACCCTTAGAGTAAATTCGCCAACAAAGTTCACAGCGTGCGACTTTATTATTATCTTGAACTAAATTAAAGAATTTACATGCGACGGACTGAATCTAAAACATGTAACGTCGGGTGAAACACGCCTCCTTGTCTGGACGTAAACAACTGAACAACTATACAAATATGTCATTCACCACGACGAATTAGACTGCGTGCTCTCCTACCAACAGCATTTGCACAACAGCTTTTTCCATCCCTTTTAAATTTATACATTACATGTAACATTTTAACATAGTCAATATTAATTTTAATGATATGACCTAATGAGAATATTTACCCTTAATTGTATAAGGTTAATATCATGCTGTGCCTTTCCTTGTTTTATATACATACGAGAATTTAGCATCAGTGTTCAGCTTTACATGTACAGTTTACTCAAGAGGCACGAAACTTATATACTTGTAAATGCCAGCATGTGCATTACTTACTATATTATTAATTGTTAGATCATCTATCACCTAATTTAAAATTCTTTGCTTCTCATGCACTTGATGATGACTTTTTAAAGTCGAAAATATTAGTGACTTTGTATTAAATACTGTGATGTAACAGATTATCTGACCTCACAAACTGAAAAGTGTATATGACTGAAAATGTATTTATTTATTATATATAATTATTAATTAAATTAAAGAATTTCCATGCGAAGGATATACGATTTGGCGCCATTTAATTCCACTCACAACTACCCTCAGTCCGTACGCGCCGGTCGTCCTTGAGCTCTACGTCCTCCAACTTCGCTCCGAACCACCGCACCTCTACTTCGTTCCCTGTTCCACCTACGGTAGTACCGGAGATCACCGGTGGAGAGCTTTATTCGTAATCTCCGATTTCGCCGCGGTAGTAGTCACTCCGATGAGCAGCACTACTGCAGATTTCCTCATCCGTCTCTTAAGGGGAATCGCTCAGTATTGTACAGGGACATCATTTTATTTTTACTTCAATTTTTATTGTACCTGAGTTTTTTTAATGTACTTCACTCCCACCCCCTCTACTAGTAAACTCCAAGCGTCCTCCGCACAGAACCAAGGCCGCGTATGCAGTACTGAGTTAGTGAGTATAGTACGTTCCAGAAAAATTTTCACGTTTTCCAGTGACGAAAGAGCTTTCAATATTGAATCATATTTTCGCACAGGTACTGTCGTCCATTTGCTTACGTCGCATTCCGATTTCCCCCCATCTTCTTCTTCTCGCCCCTCTGTAAAGTCTAATAGCTGGGCTGTCTTAGCCCTTTTCTGAAAAAATTAATTTCTGTTAGGAATTGGACGTCTACGTAATATTATACAACTATTTAATATAACTTAAATAAAAGGACCTCGTTAAGTAATTAACTGTCACGTGATTCCCCCCCCCTTGCTACGACCCTGCGACAAAACTACTTGAACGGACAGTAGATAGCATGTCTGAGTAATTTTATCTTTTCGGATAGGGCAGAAGTGAAGATTGAATTTACAGTACGTAAGGTACTCTTTTATAGAGTATTTATAGAAATATTTCAACATGAGTTACTCGTACGAAGGACGAAACTGGTAACTGGAATTAGGTACAATAGTCTATAGTGCGATAATATGCACAAAAGAACTGAAGCCTGAATCGAAATGAACGGCCACCATTTTAAAAAATATGTTTCAATATCCATATTATGATTATTGTTCAATTTAACTTCATTCTCCATATTGTACGCTAATGTGCTGTAACAGTACAATATACACTGCATAATTAATACGTTCGCATGGATAACTCAATTCGCGAGTAAAAACACGAAGTATTAATACGGTACTGTATTTTTATTAAACAAAAACCTAATGAAAATTATCAAACTCAAAATTGCGATATTTTCTAGTTTACATAAATGGATGAACTATATTTCTTCCCTCCTATACCTAGTAGAGTGATTTGTATTTTACGCCAGTATCATCGAACTCCAGTTTCGGAAGGGAGAGCAAGCGGTGTTTCCGGTTCTAGACCTTTAATCCAAAGATATAGCCAGATTGATATTAAAAATGTTTTTTTTATTGGGTTATTTTACGACGCTGTATCAACATCTAGGTTATTTAGCGTCTGAATGATATGAAGGTGAAAATGCCGGTGAAATGAGTCCGGCGTCCAGCACCGAAAGTTACCCAGCATTTACTCGGATTGGGTTGAGGGAAAACCCCGGAAAAAACCTCAACCAGGTAACTTGCCCCGATCGGGATTCGAACCCGGGCCAGCTGGTTTCGCAGCCAGACGCTCTGACCGTTACTCCACAGGTGTGGACTTAAAAATGTTAGTAAAAATAAAATGATGTCCCTGTACAAGTTTATGCTATTATTTATTGTAAATTAAATTAAATTAAATTAAATTATGAGGTAAGAAAATACCGCATTATATTAAATTCTAGTGCCTACTCGTTTATAAAAAACAATTATAAATGTATTATTGACACGCATATAAAACCAATAAGCGGGAAAACATAATCAACTCTAGCATACGACATAATATAGCCCTACAACATGTTGTGCCGCAGGGAACGCTCCTGCCATCTAACGGTAAACCTTCGCATAAGAAATCCCTATTTTTGCAGTTGCAACTTGCAGCTTGTTCATTGTCGTTTCACGTGCCATTTCTTATCATTCTCATTCAAGATGCAGTACACACTACAGCAACCGTCATTCCTTGTCAATAACTACTAACGGAAAGGACATGCCAGAGGGAATTTGGTGTTCGCGACAGGAACACAATACTGTCGTTGGTACGCAAGTTGAAACAACTGGACATATTTTCAATGAAACCGGCAAGCATCGTTCGTCTACACTTTCGGCGGTTGTTGTGGACGTTCGGAAGCAACTGCAGCAGTCATTTATTTTTTTCGACGGAACAATAAACACCGCACAGTACCGAAGTATTTTCATGGAATTCGTTGAACAACTGGATGATACTGAGTTGCGACAAGGGTACTTTCAACTGTACTGTGCCACTTGTCATACGTGGCGCTGATCCAAAGTTTCTTTGACTACCGCATCACTCCTGGAACTTGTGGCCACTAAGATCACCGGACTTGACATTTTCCTGTGGGGTTATCTGAAGGGAAGAGTCTACGCTACACACTCTCGGACTTTGAACGATCTGAAGGAGAACATCACACTCCAAATAAACGGTATTGACAACACAATGTTCCAGCGAACGGCCAGAAACATGGAACGACGTGTTCAGTTGTGCCTTAAGGCGGACAGAGGGCATTTTCAGCAGTTATTGCAAAGGTAAAGTAATGTCCATGAGATTCTGTACATTTAAGACGCAATACAAAGTTACTAGCATCCTTCTTGTTAAAACAAACATATAATTAAAATCATGAGTTTTATATGAATCACCCTGTATAAATAAACATTGAACTGTTAAAGTGGACTTTTCCTTTATCACTTTTCTAACAAATACAACTGTACAAGAATTCATAGAACAGTACAAGAACAAGTGTCTACCAGCGAATAGAGATTATAAAGAATGGACACTTCGCGTCGGTACCTTTGATGTAGCCGGACCGATTTCAATGACCTTCAAGCCAGCTAGAGCGTGAGATTCTGCTTTCTCCCTAGAGTTGGCGCTGACATCACACCAGCTAGCAGTCGACACAGCGGAAATATAACGCATATAATTAATACATCTAGGTACATTATGTACTCAAGTAAAATAAATTGGATCCATAAAATAATAAATCCGTCATTAACTGTAATGTCTAGACTCTAGAGTTCCTTTATAACTACAGTTGATACGTTGACCCCAACAACAATTAAAATATGTAATGATATGATGAAAGAGTAATGGAACGGAGAAAAATTCTCTCCGGCGCCGGGATTTGAACCCGGGTTTTCAGCTCTACGTGCTGATGCTTTATCTACTAAGCCACACCGGATACAACTCCGACGCCGGTTAGAATCGTCTCAGATTAAGCTCCAACTCTTGGGTTCCCTCTAGTGGCCGCCCTCTGCACTACGTCATAGATGTCTATGAATGCAGGACCGAAGTCCACACATGTGCTGAGGTGCACTCGATGTGAGTGACTAGTTGGCCGGGATCCGACGGAATGAGCGCCGTCTTAAATCACGAAGTGATTTACGCATATCATATATATTATTTTAATGTACCGAAGTACATATGATATTTCCATGCAGATATTCTGCATCATCATACGATGAAAGAGTAATGGAACGGAGAAAAATTCTCTCCGGTGTGGCATAGTGGATAAAGCATCAGCACGTAGAGCTGAAAACCCGCGTTCAAATCCCGGCGCCGGAGAGAATTTTTCTCCGTTCCATTATTCTTTCATCGTATGATGATGCAGAATATCTGCATGGAAATATCACATGTACTTCGGTACATTAAAATAATATATATGTAATGATTTGATAGCGCTGAAAATGGAAAAACAAAACTCTTACGAGAAGTAAAACCATATATACTTATATTATATTATATACAAATATTAAACGAATTCGATACTTTATTTTATAATGTATTATATTATTTTATAATATAATTTATGATATCTGAAATATAAAATATTATTATTACAACTAGTTTGTCACTGAGAAATAAGGAAAAGCTGTTAACTTGAATTTATTTGAAGCAAAGCATTACTGGATTATGCAATAAGGTAGGCGATATTTGGATCCTGTGTCTCAACTCTATTTTCAATTATTATCTTAGCGTATGCTCGATTACACTACCTCTAGCGCTTGAAAGTTGAACTATACGCTGGCGCACAGAGAAACAAAACACAGGAAAATTCGCTCAGTGTCCATTCTTTATAATCCCTATTCGCTGTGTCTACTCTATGATCAGTCAACGCTCTGGTTTGAACACGACGCCACATGAGTCTGGGTTGTTGTCAGGGACGCCACACGTCGTTTATTGAACCAGGCGCCAGCAGCAGCGGGCGAGATCGCAGCTCGTTGGCAAATATTAGAGGGTGGACAGCTGCGGGAAGAAGTTTCGCTTCAAGAGACTCATAAAGAGATCAGATCGATGAATACAAGATGGCGAGAAGCTGTACGCTTTGGTCATTGTGATGTAAACTAACTTCAGCTAAACGAACAACACTTAAATTCCGGTCATAAATACCGGAAACTCTTGTCTCGCCGTTGTATTACAATGACCCATTGATATCATTGTTAGACCATAATCTAATCCCAAATATTTCATCAATCTGATCGGCTTTCCGATCATAATGGCTTTTAAGGAACTCGGAAGTTCATTTCCGCCCTTACAAAAGCCCGCCATCGGTCCCTATCCCGAGCAAGATTAATCCAGTCTCTACCATCATATTCCATCTCTCTCAAATCCATTTTAATGATATTATCCTCCCATCTACGTCTCCGCTACCCCCAAAAGTCTTTTTCCCTCCGGCCTTCCAAATAACACTCTATATGCATTTCTGGATTCGCCCATACGTGCTACATGCCCTGCCCATCTCAAACGTCTGGATTTAATGTTCCTAATTATGTCAGGTGAAGAATACAATGCGTGCAGTTCTGCGTTGTGTAACTTTCTGCATTCTCTTGTAACTTCATCCCTCTTAGCCCCAAATATTTTCCTAAGTACCTTATTTTCAAACACCGTTAATCTCTGTTCCTCTCTCAAAGTGAGAGTCCAAGTTTCACAACTATAAAGAACAACCGGTAATATAACTGTTTTATAAATGCGGCTTTTCTGAGAGCAGACTGGATGAAAAAATCTTCTGAACTGAATAATAATAGGCATTTCCCATATTTATTTTGCGTTTAATTTGCTCCCTAGTGTCATTTATATTTGTTACAGTTGTTTCAAGATATTTGAATATTTCCACCTCTTCAAAAATAAACTTCCAGTTTGTATATTTACATTTCGTACAATATTCTGGTCACAAGATTCGTGATTTACTTCCAAACCTATATCTTTACTTGCTTTAAGTAAAATTTGCGTGTATTCCCTAATAATATGTGAATTTTCTCCTAACATATTCACGTCATCTGCATAAACTAGCAGCTGATATAACCCGTTCAATTCCAAACCCTGTCTGTTATCCTGGATTTTCCTAATCGCATATTATATTATTATTGATTCGGAAGATGACATTGTGATACATTTTTGAACTCGTCTTAATGTGTGTAATCAATGTAGCATGATTAAAGTATGTAATAATAATAATAATAATAATAATAATATTAATAATAATAATTTATTTAATGTAATGCTATTTAGAAAATTGATTACGTCACGTGTATCTTGTACCATAATGTAATAACATGCACCAAATCTCCACACTCATTTTAGCACCTCGTTCTAACATAACGCTGAAAAACAAAAATTCCAATACCTATCCAAACAAAAAAAGTTATAATAGGTGCACAAGATAAATGGGACATCCTGTATATATGAGCCGTTGAGAGCAAAAGTAGCGTAAACCAAAAATTGGTAATGCGGGTTAAAGTAAACATTCTGTAAAATACAACGCAAAGTAGCAATTAATATTCAAATTTTTTAAAACTATTAGTAATCAGTGGATAGCACGAAGGACATATTAATTGCTACTTTGCGCTGTATTTTACAGAATTTTTACCTTTAACCTCATTACACAATTTTGACTTACACCACTTTTGCTCTGAACTGCTCATATACATGTATGTAGCAAGCCTTGTCAGAACAATTGAGGGGTGCTCTGCAATAAGAAGGTATGTGTAATAAGTGGGTTTTTGGCAGTAAGTAAAAGTAACATTGTTTTCATTAACAAAGAAAGGCCTTTGCAAATCTGCGTTTGTGAATTACTGTATAATAATAATAATAATAATAATAATAATAATAATAATAATAATAATAATAATAATAATAATAATATCATTATCAGGAAACCTAAGACCACAATTGTAACGGAAATAGAAGAAGAAGGGTTCAACGAATGGGAGAACAACTCGAAAAACACACTTAAAGGAAGCTATATGTAAGAAGTTCTTCCCATCTGTACGTCAGAGGATGAAACAAAATATCACGCTGACAGCAGAAGTAACCGCCATGATCTCAGGCCATGGAAAAACCAAGGCATACCTACACCGTTTCGGGATCATAGACGACTCAACGTGTTCATGCCTTCAAGATGCACGAACAGTAGATCACCTAATATACTCGTGTGTCAAATTGAATAAACAAAGGGATATACTGAAGAAGGGAATATATAGAAATCAAGATAGATGGCCAGTTTCACAGGAGAAACTATTGTTAAGACACTATAAGGAATTCAGAAACTTTGTTTAATCAGTAGATTTCACATCACTGTAAATATAGTTAAACTACTCTACTTAATATATATATATATTTTGATGTACCGAAGTACATATGATATTTCCATGCAGATATTCTGCGTCATCCAATGATGAAAGAATTTTTCTCCGTTCCATCACTCTTTCATCATACTCTACTTAAGATTAGTATTAGTATTTGTATTAGTATTCAGCAGTAGCAGTAGCAGTAGCAGTAGCAGTAGTAGTAGTAGTAGTAGTAGTAGTAGTAGTAGTAGTAGTAGTAGTAGTAGTAGTAGTAGTAGTAGTAGTAGTAGTAGTAGTAGTAGTAGTAGCAGTAGCAGCAGCAGCAGCAGTAAAATAATTATAAGCGATTCACTACTTTTATTAAGTCAACAGACTTCACGGCAGTGTATTATATTGTACATAGTGAAAAATACTTACTTACTTACAAATGGCTTTTAAGGAACCCGAAGGTTCATTGCCGCCCTCACATAAGCCCGCCATCGGTCCCTATCCTGTGCAAGATTAAGCCAGTCTCTATCATCATACCCCACCTCCCTCAAATCCATTTTAATATTATCCTCCCATCTACGTCTCGGCCTCCCTAAAGGTCTTTTTCCCTCCGGTCTCTCAACTAACACTCTATATGCATTTCTGGATTCGCCCATACGTGCTACATGCCCTGCCCATCTCAAACGTCTGGATTTCAAGTTCCTAATTATGTCAGGTGAAGAATACAATGCGTGCAGTTCTGTGTTGTGTAACTTTCTCCATTCTCCTGTAACTTCATCCCGCTTAGCCCCAAATATTTTCCTAAGCACCTTATTCTCAAACACCCTTAACCTATGTTCCTCTCTCAGAGTGAGAGTCCAAGTTTCACAGCCATATAGAAGAACCGGTAATATAACTGTTTTATAAATTCTAACTTTCAGATTTTTGGACAGCAGACTGGATGATAAGAGCTTCTCAACCGAATAATAACACGCATTTCCCATATTTATTCTGCGTTTAATTTCCTCCCGAGTGTCATTTATATTTGTTACTGTTGCTCCAAGATATTTGAATTTTTCCACCTCTTCGTGAAAAATACTACTCCAGTTAAAATATTAGTATTGATAATTTTAAATAATTCATAAACTCTATTCAGTCAGCAGACTTTACATCATTGTAAATAGTTTAGTATTAGTTTTTGTTTTAAGTTCCGACAGAATGTAAAAACAGTGTAGCAACAAATGTGTGTAGTATTGCATTACTGCAATGGAGCATACTGAATAAAAAGGGGACACATTTTTTAGAAAAAAAACTAATAATATCATTATCATTATCATTATTATTATTATTATTTTTTTATTATTATCCCAGAGTACTTCATATCCCCCTCTGCCACACAGTACTGTACATGATACAAACTTCCCCACTTTAATGTCTCTTTATTTGTAAAAAGGCAGGAACACATTTTCAACACTATCAGACATAATGCTTTCCTTTATATCTTCATTAAGATTTTTTCTTTGCCAGTGTTGTCTCAAGGGAAACAAGAAGGCTGTGAAAAGACGCACTGCCTCTTTTGATACATAACAAACGTTTGCTACTCCCTCATCCCGTAAATCCTAACAGAACAGCGATAAAGGAACAGAAGAAAGGGGGCGAGGAACGTAGGAAAAAAGGAGAAATAAAATAAAAGGAACTGATTAAAAGAAATGAGTGATGAGATAACGTAACAAGTAAGACGGGAAACTTTCGTTTACTTGGAAGAAAAGACTCTAAAGAATGAAGGATATTGTTTAAAAATTGTACATTAGTTAAAAGGGATCGAGAAAGTTATATTGGACGAGTTTTACATTTAGACTCTTTTTATGTGCAGTAAAAGAAGTCTGATTCGGTTATTTCTTATTCTGTAGGTACAAAGTTCCTTAATTGAAGTTCTATTTCTTATAATGGAGGAGTCTTTTGAGTCGGAAAGAAAAACTTACATTTTTAAATCAAGAGGAACTGTCCCTTTATTCCGTGTCTGTGCATTTCTGAAGAAAATGATCATACGTGCCTCCCAATGTATCTACCCACTTAAGTCTTCCTTTTAAAGAGTTACAGTTCTGAGTCTTCAAGACACAGTCTGTGTGAACTTATGTCCAAATTATGAGAAATGGAATCTTTCAATTATATGACCGGGAAATTTCTACACTGTAGACACACATTCCTATTTCTCTATCGCCTGTATTAATTTACTTACTTACTTACAAATGGCTTTTAAGGAACCCGGAGGTTCATTGCCGCCCTCACATAAGCCCGCCATTGGTCCCTGTCCTGAGCAAGATTAATCTATTCTCTATCATCATATCCCACCTCCCTCAAATCCATTTTAATATTATCTTCCCATCTACGTCTCGGCCTCCCTAAAGGTCTTTTTCCCTCCAGCCTCCCAACTAACACTCTATATGCATTTCTGGATTCGCCCATACGTGCTACATGCCCTGCCCATCCCAAACGTCTGGATTTAATGTTCCTAATTATGTCAGGTGAAGAATACAATGCGTGAAGTTCTGTGTTGTGTAACTTTCTCCATTCTCCTGTAACTTCATCCCTCTTAGCCTCAAATATTTTCCTAAGAACCTTATTCTCAAACACCCTTAATTTCTGTTCCTCTCTCAAAGTGAGAGTCCAAGTTTCATAACCATGCAGAACAACTGGTAATATAACTGTTTTATAAATTCTAACTTTCAGATTTTTTGACAGCAGACTGGATGATAAAAGCTTCTCAACCGAATAATAACAGGCATTTCCCATGTTTATTCTGCGTTTTATTTCCTCTCGTCCACACCTGTGGAGTAACGGTCAGCACGTCTGGGCCGCGAAACCAGGTGGCCCGGGTTCGAATCCCGGTCGGGGCAAGTTACCTGGTTGAGTTTTTTTTTCCGGGGTTTTCCCTCAACTCAGTACGAGCAAATGCTGGGTAACTTTCGGTGCTGGACCCCGGACTCATTTCACCGGCATTATCACCTTCATTTCATTCAGACGCTAAGTAACCTGAGATGTAGATACAGCGTCGTAAAATAACCCAATAAATAAATAAATATTTCCTCTCGAGTGTCATTTATATTTGTTACTGTTGCTCCAAGATATTTGAATTTTTCAACCTCTTCGAAAGATAAATCTCCAATTTTTATATTTCCATTTCGTACAATATTCTGATCACGAGACATAATCACGTACTTAGTCTTTTCGGAATTTACTTCCAAACCTATTGCTTCACTTGCATCAAGTAAAATTCCCGTGTTTTCCCTAATCGTTTGTGGATTTTCTCCTAACATATTCACGTCATCCGCATAGACAAGCAACTGATGTAACCCCTTCAACTAAATTATCATGTATGTACAATATCTCTTTTTATTCAGTGTTAAGCAATAGAAAATGATACACCGAATCATGGCACCATAATAAGCATATTATGCTCTTTCGACCAAATCTAACGAGCAAATGCTGGGTAACTTTCGGTGCTGGACTCCGGACTCATTTCACCGGCATTATCACCTTAATTTCATTCAGACGCTAAATAACCTGAGATGTTGATACAGCGTCGTAAAATAACCAATAAAATGAAGCTAAAATGAAAAGAAAATCGACCAAATCTAGACGCTGGAGTACAGGGAAGACCAGTCTGCAACAGTTGTGCCGGAGATCGATCGTGTTATGCATGGTACGCTTGTATTGCAAGCATTTCAAGAAGGGAATGAAAGAAATATGGTGGAAACACATTGCCGGTACGAGACAAGTGTCGAACACATCATTTCACATGTCCCCGCTGTCATCGCGAAGGTTTATTTGAAAGGCTGAATTGAATGATCTCTCCTCTTTTAAGAAGAAGCATAGAATGACCTTTTCATCCTTTGATTTTCCTCTTTTTTGCGTCTTGTCTCCCTGTAGTAATAGAACAAAACTAGAAGGGAGAAAAGTAGAAGAAGAAGATGAAGCCCCGATGTGGTGGGGAACTATTTCCGATATTTCCCGGTCCCTCCGCTGACTTGTGGGTCTCAAGAGACATTCGCACACGAACCCCCACCCCTCCAACCCCATCCCCAACATTCACCATAACCTACAACCTGCCAGCGAACAAAAAGGCCTATGGGAAAGAGTGAGGGAGACTCTGTGTGTGTTGGAGGAAAGACAGGGATAATAGTGGGTAATAAATTGATAGGAAACCAGAGCGTGTTCTGTTCTGCAGAGTTGGTAGCACTGGACTTTAAGAAGGCAGCAAGAGTGGGGAGAAGAGCTAATCCTAGGCTTTCGAGTCCGTTCGTCAATTCTCATACCATAGCAACGGATCCGCTGTCTGAGTTATTGGATTCCCAGGGAATAGACCGACACAGCTTACAGCAGAATGCAGTTCTTTCAGACAAATTGCGGGGATCTTTTAAGATGCCTTATAATATGTGATTACGTCTTAAGATAATACATCCGTCATTCTCCTCTCCTAGGGGATGGAATATTATTTATATTCAGTTACGAGAACTAATAAAAATTTCAGGCGAACTCCCTTAAGGATATATGTAAGTGAACGACCACAAATATTATCAGAAAATGGAAGCTCTAAATTTCTAAAACTTTATAAGAAAATGAACTCACAATTGGACAAAAATTACAAGGTACTGCAACAAGACTTATTAGATCTTAAATATCTGATAAAAGTATAAAAAAAGGTTACTAATAATATATTTTAAACCAGTTTTATCAAAGTATGCAAAAAAAATTCTGCATTTACATCATTGTTTTGGTCTCACCGACATGATTAATATTTTTTTCTGCATGAAATAATCACTTATTTCTGAAAAGTAGACTACTCTCAGACATATGGATTTGTTTATTTTAAAACAATAAATTTTTTATTTGTCCTATCTATACTAATAATAAATCTGTAGCCGAAATTTTTCTGGTAATTTTCGATTTTCCAAAAATAATTGGTCCTAACATATATAATTAACCACCCTGAAACCGAAAATCGCTTTTTTGAAATTTTTGTTTGTATGTCTGTCTGTATGTATGTTACCTTTTCACGCGATAATGGCTGAACGGATTTCGATGAAAATTGGAATATAAATTAAGTTCGTTGTAACTTAGATTATAGGCTATATGGCATTCAAAATACTTTATTTAAAAGGGGGGTTATAAGGGGGCCTGAATTAAATAAATCGAAATAACTAGCTTATTATTGATTTTTGTGAAAAATATTACATATCAAAAGTTTCTTTACAAATAATTTGCGATATGTTCCATTCCATGAAGAATTTTGATAACACTGATATTTAATGAGATAAATGAGTTTTAAAATTAAAATAACTGCCATCTAAGGCCGTGTAATGAATTAATAAACAAATGACTTCGTCTATAAGGGGCCTTGGACAGCAACAATCGAAAGCTATGAAAGATAGCCTACAGAGAATGTTTCTGTCTTTGTATGAAGTAATATCGGAAGCTAAATTAACCGATTTGTATGATTAATTATTATTTCACCATTGGAAAGTGTAGTTTCTCTAGATGGACATAATGCTATAATGTTATTACAGTAACTTCTGATATGATATAATATAATATAATATAATATAATATAATATAATATAATATAATATAATATAATATAGGCCTAATATAATATAATATAATATAATATAATATAATATAATATAATATAATTTATAATGTAACGTAATATTATATAATATAATTTAAGTTATTTGAAGGGTTCAGAACCATAGTGGGCCAAGCGCCATTTACTGAATACGTAGAAAACAAGGGTTAAAATTACTGTAAGTTATTACCATAATTCAATGGAAACCCATAAGAAGTAAAATAAAATATACACATTAAATCTAAATGATGTCAATCTTCATTAAACTATGGTTGCATGTAATAAAAATTAAGAAACGTGTTAAAGGAATTGTCATTGCACCAAAGGAGAGGTCTCTGGACAAAAAAGATCGCATTTTAATTATTTGGATGCAATTTAAATTAAGTAACATATTAAACGATTTATCCTTCTATCAAACACGAATGTTCCCTGGATCAAATTTTCTATTTTGATTATGTAATTACTTTATATTTATTTCTAACGGGTGCAGCGGAGCGCACGGGTACAGCTAGTATAAAATATATTAAAATTTACATAATATTTTGTGACCTAACTTTTCTATTTTCAAAGAAATGGGCATTATTGAAGTCAACCTTTTGCATAAATGCATGTTAAATCAGTGTACAAAATTTCAGAATTCTATCTGTAACGGTTGTGTAATTATGAGGTAATATGTGTGAAAATTTTCAATATTTTCAAAATTTAATTTAAAGAAAAAAGTGAATTCTAAAAATATTATTAGTAACCTTTTTTATACTTTTATCAGATATTTAAGTTCTAATAAGTCTTGTTGTGGTACCTTGTAATTTTTGTCCAATTGTGAGTTCATTTTCTCATAAAATTTTAGAAATTTAGAGTCTGCATTTTTTTATATTTGTGATCATTCACGTACATATACCCTCAAGAAAAGTTCACTCACGACGAGGTATGTTTAGATTTAAATTATGTCCTTTTTAACGACGCTCGAAACTGCCGAGATGATATCAGTGTCACTGGTTGTGAAGGAAGTTTGTTCCTGACGTGAGCCTGTTCCACACTTAAATGCCATCAACCAAGACCGGGATCGACCCCGCAAACTCGGGGACAGAAGGTCAGCACTCTACCTACTGCGTCACCCGCGCCGACAAAGTATAGTTTCTGCTGAAATATATTATTAATTATAATTAATTTTGAAATTGCGTTGTGCATAAATACAAAGTAAACCTTTAGATCAGGCCTGCACAAGGTTTGCGCTCTCCGAGCCGGCTCACAGCTCATAAGCGGAATGCAGATATTAATAATAATAATAATAATAATAATAATAATAATAATAATAATGGCTTTATTTAACCTGGAAGATTTAACGCCGTAAGGCCTTCTCTTACACTCAACCAGTATGAAAACTTGCTTACATAATTGTACATATGTACAAAAGGATCGGAATTAAGTAATTACATACTGATACAATTTAGGTACATAATGAGATCAAAAGAGGTAGTTACATAAAAATTCACCTCATAAAATAAAAATAAACATAGTGGAATACATATTAATGTTGTTGGAATCAAATACGAATCACATAAAAACAGAAGCCGATAATTCAATAAAAAAATGTACACAGTAAAAATCGAAATATTAGCTGCGCCCTGTATAAGGTTGGACTGGAAGAAGGGGTGATCTCGTTCAAAATATACACAAAAGGAAGTACTATTACGAATGCTCAAGAAATGAATTCCCGTTCAGTCTTTGCAATACTATCTTGGACTAATATTAATTAATAAAGAAATATTTAATTTACAGAAATAATAGAAATACTACAGCTACTTAAATGTACAATATCATTTTGTTATATTTTTATTTATCAGTATATCAAAACGAGGTTTTATGCTGTTGGCAGCTGAAAGGAATAGTAGCCTACTGATCGTAATGAAACATCAGTTACAGATGTTCGATGTCTGCCTTTATTAAAGTTGATTATAGAAAACAGTTGCTCACAAATATAAATGTTGAGCCAAACATAGCAATCATTTTCACAGCCAGCCTGTGTAGTCGTGGATATTATTGCTAATGCTTAGTCTTTTAAAACTCAACCAGGCTAGTAGTATTATTCAAACGATCTTTAGCCCTTAGGTCACATTAAAGATCAATAAATTCGAGCTGTAAATCGTTAAATGTTAAATGTTATGTTCCGTCTTTTAGATTCCTCCATACTGTACTGTAGCAGTAGGTAAGCAACGTAAAACAGTTACTGAGAATAGGCCTACACACTACACTCCACTAGATAACTGAGTGGTCGTTTCCCTCTCCTCTACATATAGCAAGTCTATGTCATTCTGACGTATCTTCCTCTCAGTTTCGGCGAGCGGTAAACACCGCTCTCCCGCTCCGAAGGAGCGCGCGCGCTCGTTGAGCGCTGTTTGTGCAGGCCTGTATTAGACCTTAAATATCTGATAAAAGTATAAAAAAGGTTACTAATAATATATTTTAAACCAGTTTTATCAAAGTATAAAAAAATTCTGCATTTACATCTCTGTTATGGTCTCTCCGACATGATTAATATTTTTTTCTACATGAAATAAAGACTTATTTCTGAAAAATAGACTATTCTCAGACATATGGATTTGTTTATTTTAAAACAATACGTTTTTTATTTGTCTTATACAAAATATATTAAAATTTACATAATATTTTGTGACCTAATTTTCTATTTTCAAAACAAATGGGCATTATTGTAGTCTACCTTTTGCATAAATGCATGTTAAATCAGTGTACAAAATTTCAGAATTCTATCTGTAATGGTTGTGTAATTATGAGGTAATATGTGTGAAAATTTTCAACATTTTCAAAATTTAATTTAAAGAAAAAAGTGAATTCTAAAAATATTATTAGTAACCTTTTTTATACTTTTATCAGATATTTAAGTTCTAATAAGTCTTGTTGTGGTACCTTGTAATTTTTGTCCAATTGTGAGTTCATTTCCTTATAAAATTTTAGAAATTTAGAGTCTGCATTTTTAGATATTTGTGATCATTCACGTACATATACCCTTAAGAAAAGTTCACTCACGACGAGGTATGTTTAGATTTAAATGATGTCCTTTTTAACGACGCTCGAAACTGCCGAGATTATATCAGCGTCGCTGGTGTGCCGGAATTTTGTTCCTGACGTGAGCCTGTAGTACGCTTAAATGCCATTGACCAGGGCCGGGATCGAACCCGCAAACTCGGGCACAGAAGGTCAGCACTCTACCCACTGTGCCAGCCACGCCGACAAATTATACTTTCTGCTGGAACAAATTATTAATTATAACTAATTGTGAAATTGCCTTGTGCATGAATAGTAGAGTGGATCGGGGGAAGATGCCTCACTTTTTCTTTGATTAAAAATTTAAGATAGTGTTCATTTAGTTTTGAATTTCATATTGAAATATCAAAGTCTGGATGGTGTTTTGAAACTATATTTTTGGTACAAAACAGAAAACATTTATTACCTTGTTTATAGATAGAGGTTTTCTTCTTACTTGCACTGTAGGCATCTTTCTCCGATAGTCGGGTAAGATGGCAATTACAGGGACATCACTTTATTTTTACAAACATTTTTAACATTAACCTGGCTATACTCGGAAACACTGTTGCCCCCTTCCATTACAGGAGTTTGATGTTACTAGTGCAATATGTAAACAAATCATTTTACAAGGTATAGGAGGAGAGAAAAGTAGTGTATCCATTTATGTTGTAGGGAAATACGATATTACGATTTTCAGTTTGATCATCACTTTCACGGAATTTATCAAAATACAGTAGAGTAGTAACATTTTTTTTTTCAAAAACTCAACTTTTCAGGCGGCTATGTTCGTTATGTAATGTCTACTTTATTTATCATATTAATTATTGGTGTTGACATACAATATACAGAGTGCATTTAAATTGAGGGGTCATAAGTAAAGGGCTGTAAGTGCACTTAAGTTACTTTTGAGAAAATGGGGTTTAAATATTTAAGCTTTCGTAAAACCGGTGAAATTTTTATTTAAATTTTAATGTGTGATGCGATTAAAATATCCCTTTGCCACTAAAATTTTAGATACTTTAGCTTACACTGGATGCACTTAACTCATGTTATTACAAATGTCACTAGCATTCCTTTGCTTCTAGCCACCTCAATTCAAAAAAAGCTAATCTGAAATTTTAAACAAGTTGCTGAAAATGGTTGCCGTTCATTACAATGCAGGCTTCAATTCTTTATGCATATTATTAAAAACATTTTGAAGCATATTCTCTGAAATTGAATTTATCGTTTCTTCAATATAATGTTTAGTACGATATTATTAATATAGGTTCTTTCTTCTATAGAAAACGCAATCATATTTATGAAACACACTATACACTGCAGTGTTTACTTCACTGCTTGAAGACTTCGAAGGCAACAGCGGCCGTAAGTTTGTGTGTCTGACGGGAGCAAGGACATTAGTGAAGGGGTGAGAGTGAAGTACATACAGAAATGCAGGTACAATAAAAATGCAAGTAAAAATAAAATGATGTCCCTGTACAATTAACATAGTTACTGATATATGGTTTAACCTGAACTTGGTTTGATACATGTGTATAACAAAAATGACTTAATCTAAAGGTCATGGACACTTTTTCACTCGTTTATCACTACTTAGCAACACAGTCATTGTACATATTTTATTGCCGTGTGCAAGATTCGCGAAATCATTTCTTGCACACAATGAATTCAATCCAGTACATTTTTTTTTGTCATCATTGTTTTTTAGGCGGCGTTTAAGGTTACGGTAAAGAATCCCGTATGTCGCGATGTATGTATGTATGTATTTATTTACACTGCAAGTGGGCAAGCACCCGGTGGCAGTGGTATATACAATATTAACAATACACAGTTAAAATGATAAGCAATACACAATAAAATTTACAATAGCCTACATAATAAAATTTACAACACATATACAATTTTATACACAATACAATAAGAATACACAATACAATTTAACACAATAATAATTAAACATAAAATAAAACACCTAATTTTACAACACAACCTACATAATTATGTATAGGTCCTACATAATTTTCAATAGTCTTTCACTTTACTCTCATCTCATTCCCTGTAGTGGCACTATGACGCATTTCACTGACACTTTAGCACACATTTCACTGACACTATAGAACACATTTCATTGACGCTATAAATTATCACTGATCGGAACTGTTCACTGCACTGTAAAACCATAACTTCACTGACTCACCTCGCTTCACTGATACAATAGTTCAAATAAGTCAAATAATTGCATTCTTATGCATACTTATAAACAGAACTACATTTAAACTAAACATTTCTAGTCTAAGGCCCTCTTACACGCTATTTTTAAATAATTTACAATTCAAACCAAGGAAGTAAACTCGTCAGGCTAGATAAATACATGCCACCTTAAAAAATGGTGGTCTGAAACAGTTCATATCCCCTATTATAACATGTTCCATAGCAAGTTGAAGACTGTCCTCGAGCCACTGACTTCTATCAGAAGACCTTACGTAATGTTTACGCATTCCCTGCAAGAAAAAAAAAAAAAATAAATAAAATAAAATAAAACTCTTGCAACAATTTTCCATCTTACCCCGAAAAGTCCACACCTGTGGAGTAAGGGTCAGAGCGTCTGGCCACGAAACCAGGTGGCCCGGGTTCGAATCCCGGTCGGGGCAAGTTACCTGGTTGAGGTTTTTCCGGGGTTTTCCCTCAATCAAATACGAGCAAATGCTGGGTAACTTTTGGTGCTGGACCCCGGACTCATTTCACCGGCATTATCACCTTCATTTCATTCAGACGCGAAATAACCTAGATGTTGATACAGCGTTGTAAAATAATCCAATAAAATTAAAAATACCTCGAAGAAACTGAGCATCTTCCCCAAGTATCGGGGTAAGATGCCTAGTGCTGTGACGCAACCTAAGATGGCGGAACAAGGTCGTTGAGTGTTAACAATACAATCTTTAGAACCTTTATTACAATATTCATTACAAATGTCTGACAGTTTTTACGAATTCAGTGATGTATTAAAATTGTAACATATCTTTGCAATTATTTTGTAGCAGAAAACTGAGATCTGTTTTCTTGCGTTTCTTCTTTTCACAACAAGAACACGTGGCAAAATGAGTTAGCTTCCACTCTACAGACATTCAACTGTCTCAGTGATCATAAAGACATGCGCGTGGCGCTCTCTCTTGGAAGAATGTGAAACTACAAAGAAATAAACATCTTCCCCCGATAGTCATCTCCTCTCGATTCACTCTAAGTAAACGTTTACATGCCGCATTACTTCATTTAACAACGAAATATTTACTTGAACTACTGGGTGTTCAGTTCAAAGTGTGCCATAGCTCGCTGTAAGCCGTCATGTGGCTAGCCGATGAGCCTAGAGAATTCAATCTTCCTACACTTCCGCAGAGATGTATAACCTATGAGGTAGAGAAGTTGCCTAGCAAGTACGGCGTTCATTCTGAAGAGTACGTGCCGATACGTACGGTAACGCCGGTAGTGGCAGGAATGTGAACTGTTTGGAAATACGTACTGTCGGGATATGGGGAGAGGGTTAAGACGATTACTTACGTATTTGTTGACATTAACTTCGACGGTCAACATGGACTCGGAGCATTTGATTTGTGTTGTGGAATGTTACCGTACGCAACCGATGATAACAAATACCCTGCGTACGACTTGCCGGCGCAAAACACAGTTCGAAAGAGGCTATGGTAGCACACAGACCGTACAGACCGCCATCTGTTGCTACGACGTTCAAGTTATACCGTACACGTTCTCAAGTTCAGATTGAAGAACGCCTTAAATCAGTGACCGGCATGTTCCGTGCTCTGTGACGTCATACCACGGAGCCGCCACGCTCTTTGCTCGGCAATCTCTGCATACTGAGCACAGCGAGGAGAGAAGGTTCAACTGAACAGTGGTGGTACGGCGCCTATGCACTGACAGAGCGCGATCCATTCTTCTGAGGTAGTATGGGAACAGCACAACTACAATACATTTGTACTAAAACAAAACTGTACATCCGTGATAAATCAATGTAACAAAATATTTTGGTTTGTAATCAAATTTAATATACTTATAATAATATGAAATTCATAATACAGCGAGCTGCAGAAGCGTTCGCTTTATGTAAATGAGGCTCCGAAACTGCTATAAATATACAAATATAGAAATAAATAATTTAAGCAGTACTACAACACTTTTTATACTCGGAAACTTGAAAACAGTTCAAGTGTTTCCTACACAATATACAGATTGAACTATCTAGGCCCTAACTTGGTGAGTAGTATGCAAAGTATATTTCAACTTTTGAAACACACCATCACTTTGTGTTACTATCGTGCCCAAGCTAAATGCTTTGTCGAGATCAAACTGTGTTATGGAGTGTGGAGGAATGGCGAAGTGTTTGATTTGTGGCAAGCTGTTTCAGCATGTAAAGAAATTCAATGTACAACGCCATTATTCTGTACCCCACACTAATGATTATGACAAATATGGGGGAGAATATCGACAAGTACTAGTGCAGCAATTGAAAGATAAATTGTTAAGTGAAGCTAGGGAACACACTGTCAGTGAATCAATGGTAAGCTTAAGGCTTAAGATATAGGATTTCATTAGCCATTGCAAAGAACATGCGTTCTTTTAATGACGGGGAATTTGCCAAGAATGTTGCCATCATGACCGCAGAGGAGTTATTCCCTAGCAAAATACAGGAATGTGATTCCATCAATTTATCTCCAAGAACTGTCGTTGCTGCACTGACGCCACTACGCTGGTGCGTGATAACAGTAATACGACTCAGCTGCTCGCTCTTCCAAGCTCTTGAGGCCTGACTGGCTCTTACGTCATAACTGCAGCTTCTGCCGGCCACTGCCTTAAATAATAGGCAACTTCTCTAACATATAAGCTGAAACTCGCTTCAAATCGGTGACCCAACAACAGTGACGTCATGGCACACTTTGAAATGAACACCCAGTATTATATAAAGTGCACAATAAGTATGAAGTATTGCTAATAACTCCTTAAATTTTACTTCCATACGAAATGTTACATAATTCTTCTCCAAATTACTTTCCTTCACGCTTACAGTTTCTAACTACTCAGCATCGATCCGTCCTCTCTATTCCTCCTCACAGAACCTCCCTATACTCATCCTCCTATACTGTAGCATTGCCTCGCCTCTGGAATTCGTTGCCTAGTGACGTCAGGGTTTGCCGAATAGTGTCACAGATTAAAAGTAAAGTAGAAAAGTAGCCTATGTTTTTATTTCATGAAATTCGTTTCTGAGAAGTTGCTAAATTTATGCTGAAGTTTTTATCTTTAGTATTTTGACAATAATTTCGTTTTGTTGGATTAATCCTTTGTCTTGTCTTTGTGCCAGGATACTAGAACAGCTTATTGTCCCTTGGTTAATGACAATGATGCTGAGTGTAACTTTTATTTTGTGTCTGTAATTGTTGTATAGGCCTATTAATAATTTCAAGGGAAAAATTGTTCCGGGGCCGGGTATCAATCCCGGCACCCTGAAGCCATATTTGAATTTGTTGTTTAGCCTATGTTTCTAATTTTTGTTTCTTCTTTTTTTGCATCGTTTAATATGTTAGACTAATTTTTATTATTTCCAGTTTCTACTTGTACGTTAAGTTTTTTAATGTCATGTTCATTCTGTCACTCATTATTTGAATGAATGAATGAAGCCATTATGTGCCGTGAAGGGCAAAGGCCTGCTTTAAAAGGGGTGGCTCGTTATTATTCGCCTGCATTAAATTTTATTAATGGGTCAGGAGGAAAGGTGTGAATATCGACAATCTAGAACAGAGATGAGAGCTAGCTTGTTTGGGTTCGAATCCAGCTTGAGCAGTATGCGGTTAACTTTCCTCCTAGGTTTTCCAAACTATAAGCCGAATGTCAGGTAAACTATGACGAATTCCAACTACGCTAGATAACTTCTCAATGATAACCGCTTAAAATAGATGACAAGAATGCATATCGTCGTTGATTTTATGAATCCTCCCATGTGTATTTACAGAAAATAATTTATCAGGAGGAAGAAAAAATCAATTAAAAATCAATGGGTCTATATAAGAATATGAAATAATTCGGTAGAAAATGTTGGTGAATATGAGTGACATCATCGAGGATTATGGTAATTAATTTTGTCTTCTTCCTGAAAAATTATTTTCTTAGAAGTCACATAGGAGGTTTTATAAAATCAACGACGATATCTTTTGTCACTCAGACAACTGAGGTATCTATAGTCAGGATGACAGCAAACATGGCTTCCTCGCGTAAATAGGAATGAATCTGATAACATTAAGAGATGTGTGTAATAATTTCGTAGTTAGTTTATACCGTCTGCAGTTGCTAATTATTTCGAACCTGAATCTCAGGCTGTAATATAATATTTTGCATGATAGTGTGGTTTATCGCCGTTGGAGCAAATGGCTGCCACGATTGAAAGTTGATGTTACTGAATTCGGAGTTGCCAACCTAGATAAGTATGTTGAAATATTATAAATAACTGCTCTAGAATATTGTAATGAAAACCATTGCCTTCTATGTATACTACAATCCTACAATGCACGTAAAATTCATACGCAAAAGACAGTGTTAATTAATATACATTATACGAAATAAATTTCTGTATTTGAAATGTGCTGAACTTTATTTAAACAATTCAAACTTCATTTAACAAAAAGAAAAAAATTATAGATTTCAAAAAGGCATATGACTCGGTTAAGAGGGAAGTATTATATGATATTCTTATTGAATTTGGTATTCCCAAGAAACTAGTTCGATTAATTAAAATGTGTCTCAGTGAAACATACAGCAGAGTCCGTATAGGTCAGTTTCTATCTGATGCTTTTCCAATTCACTGCGGGCTAAAGCAGGGAGAAGCACTATCACCTTTACTTTTTAACTTCGCTCTAGAATATGCCATTAGGAAAGTTCAGGATAACAGGCAGGGTTTGGAATTGAACAGGTTACATCAGCTTCTTGTCTATGCAGATGACGTGAATATGTTAGGAGGAAATACACAAACGATTAGGGAAAACACGGGAATTTTACTTGAAGGAAGTAAAGCGATAGGTTTGGAGGTAAATCCCGAAAAGACAAAGTATATGATTATGTCTCGTGACCAGAATATTGTACGAAATGGAAATATAAAAATTGGAGATTTATCCTTCGAAGAGGTGGAAAAATTCAAATATCTTGGAGCAACAGTAACAAATATAAATGACACTCGGGAGGAAATTAAACGCAGAATAAATATGGGAAATGCGTGTTATTATTCGGTTGAGAAGCTCTTATCATCCAGTCTGCTGTCCAAAAATCTGAAAGTTAGAATTTATAAAACAGTTATATTACCGGTTGTTCCGTATGGTTGTGAAACTTGGACTCTCACTCTGAGAGAGGAACATAGGTTAAGAGTGTTTGAGAATAAGTTGCTTAGGAAAATATTTGGGGCTAAGCGGGATGAAGTTACAGGAGAATGGAGAAAGTTACACAACACAGAACTGCACGCATTGTATTCTTCACCTGACATAATTAGGAACTTAAAATCCAGATGTTTGAGATGGGCAGGGCATGTAGCACGTATGGGCGAATCCAGAAATGCATATAGAGTGTTAGTTGGGAGACCGGAGGGAAAAAGACCTTTAGGGAGGCCGAGACGTAGATGGGAGGATAATATTGAAATGTATTTGAGGGAGGAGGGGTGTGATGATAGAGACTGGATTAATCTTGCTCAGGATAGGGACCGATGTCGGGCTTATGTGAGGGCGGCAATGAACCTTCGGGTTCCTTAAAAGCCATTTGTAAGTAAGTAAGTATATTTAATGACGCTCGTAACTGCAGAGGTTATATCAGCGTCGCCGGTGTGCCGGAATTTTTTCCCGCAGGAGTTCTTTTACATGCCAGTAAATCTACTGACAAGAGCCTGTTGCGTTTAAACACACTTAGGGGTGCTATTCATAGACATTTCGCTAGCCCGCGCTACGAGCGTGCTAAACTAGCCCCGGCTATCGACTGGTTACTTGTACGGGATTCGTATCATATCATATCGCTAACACTGGTTTATGAATACGAAAAACGTTATTTCTCTGATCATCCACCGGAAGCCCACGCTAAGAATGTCTATGAATACGGCCCTTAAATGCCATCGACCTAGGCCGGGATCGAACCCGCAACTTCGAGAAGAGAAGGTCAGCGCTATATCGAGTACGCTACCTAGGCCGACTCATTGAAGTTGATGGTGAAGTTTCTGTATATTAAGATGTTTAAAAATATTATTTTCAAACTGTAATATCGTGCACAAAATACTTTATGCTCGACCATGCCGAAATGTAGTAATTATACACCTGGTAGTAGCCCTTTAATGCACCTCATTAAAGTACACTTATTCATTTTAAAGTTCAGGTGTTCAGCCAATGACAAATCACTTTTGTACAATTATAAACCCGCAAGTACCGGTATCGATTATTCTCGGATATGAAATCGAAACACAAATAGCGAAAAGTCACGGTGGCTGGAAATCCAATACTGTCGCAGAAGGTTATGTTCTGTTACTATAATAATTAGCGTTAATTGTAAATAATATTCTAATAAATTCAATTTGTCATATCGTTTTTCTCAATTCTAAATCAATTTCCAGGTTATATCAAGAGTAATGTTCATCTTATTCTCTACGTTATCTCAAGGTCAATGACATTCGGCCTCGGAAAAAATCAATACTTTCGCGTCTGCGCACATCTCACAATTCAGGTCAGTTCGCTACTCATTTACATAACCATAATATGAATACTTTTAATAATTTCAAGTTAGAAATATGGTCGAGGATAAAAAGTCGAATGAAACTTGCCTATAATGGTAATTAAGACGCTCGTATGAACAAAATGAAACTCGCTTGCGCTCGTTTCATAAATAAACATACTTGCGTCTTAATTACTACCATTATGGGCTCGTTGCATAATGTACTACTACAATACACGTTTGTGAAGTGTATTAGAAAATCTCGGAAATTGAAAAACTCGGCCTGCTTGTTTTTCAAATTTTCCTCGATTTTGAACAATAATTATAAGTATTAATAAGTATCTAATGAATTTCAATCTTAAGGCATATAAAGTTGCAAGTGTTTATTTGCTATTTAATAATAATATATGAACGTTTTCGCCGTTTAGGGCATCTTCAGATATAACAAAACATATTATCTGGACCTATAATAGCATATTATGCAAATAACAAGGAAAATAGAGAAAAATATATGTGATACATGAAATTCATGAGCTTTATGTAGATATAACATGATACAGGATGAATATTGAGATAATCTTTGAATTTGAACTTAGACTGGACGAATGTTTTATTTTATACATATAGCTCATGTTACAATTAATATACAATGTTTAAATTTTGTCAATGATGTTAATTTTAAAATTTACAATGATGATAATAAAATATTTAAAGTAATCATGGCTGAAAGTTGTCGTAAGTTGCAAGATAGTATGCGTAGTTAATGTTCGTGTGTTTTGAAATTATTTCACTTAGAGAGGCCGTCGCCATTTGAATGAATGTTGTTTGACGTTGATGACTACTTTACAATTGATATACAGTGATTAAATTAGCCAATGTTAAAATTTAAATTTTATAATGAAGATAATAAAATATTTAGAGTAATCATGGCTGAGAATTGTCGTAAGTTCAAGATAGTTTTCGTAGTTGATGTTGTGTGTTTTGTAATTGTTTCACTTAGAGGTCATTGACTTTGAAATGGCTACTCTGATGTGATGACATCCTATTACGTGTTCTCAGGTTTATTGAAGTATATAAATGAAGAAGTTCTATAAATTTGTATGTACTGGTGTTGGTGTGTTGGAGGTTTTAAGAGAACTGAGGCCTAGATAATCGTCTGTATTGAGGCATGTAGCGGCGCAAGAATATGAAAGGAACTATTTGAATGGCGTATCAAGATCAATGTGAATAGGTCTGTTTTAAATTGCATACAGTGGATTTTTAAAGTTTAATAAATTTTCGTTGATTATATTTTGATCTTTATTATGGTAGTAGGCAATGAAGAATTCTTCTGCTACATTTATGAATTTATTGTCATTGCATGTTTTTAGGATACTTAATGTGTTCTGTAAATTTTAAAATTAACATCATTGACAAATTTTAAACATTGTATATTAATTGTAACATGAGCTATATGTATAAAATAAAACATTCGTCCAGTCTAAGTTCAAATTCAAAGATTATCTCAATATTCATCCTGTATCATGTTATATCTACATAAAGCTCATGAATTTTATGTATCACATATATTGTTCTCTATTTTCCTTGTTATTTGCATAATATACTATTATAGGTCCAGATAATATGTTTTGTTATATCTGAAGATACCAGAACAATGGAAGGAGTCCATAATTGTACCTATTTTTAAAAAGGGGGACAAAACCAACTGTGGTAACTTTCGAGGAATATCACTTTTGTTGACGTCGTACAAAATTTTGTCCAATATTCTTTTGAGAAGATTAACTCCGTACGTAGATGAAATTATTGGGGATCATCAGTGCGGTTTTCGGCGTAATAGATCGACTATTGATCAGATTTTTTGTATTCGACAGATAATGGAGAAAAAATGGGAGTATAAAGGTACAGTACATCAGTTATTCATAGATTTCAAAAAGGCTTATGACTGGGTTAAGAGGGAAGTATTATATGATATTCTTATTGAATTTGGTATTCCCAAGAAACTAGTTCGATTAATTAAAATGTGTCTCAGTGAAACATACAGCAGAGTCCGTATAGGTCAGTTTCTATCTGATGCTTTTCCAATTCACTGCGGGCTAAAGCAAGGAGATGCACTATCACCTTTACTTTTTAACTTCGCTCTAGAATATGCCATTAGGAAAGTTCAGGATAACAGGCAGGGTTTGGAATTGAACGGGTTACATCAGCTTCTTGTCTATGCGGATGACGTGAATATGTTAGGAGAAAATACTCAAACGATTAGGGAAAACACGGAAATTTTACTTGAAGCAAGTAGAGCGATCGGTTTGGAAGTAAATCCCGAAAAGACAAAGTATATGATTATGTCTCGTGACCAGAATATTGTACGAAATGGAAATATAAAAATTGGAGATTTATCCTTCGAAGAGGTGGAAAAATTCAAATATCTTGGAGCAACAGTAACAAATATAAATGACACTCGGGAGGAAATTAAACGCAGAATTAATATGGGAAATGCGTCTTATTATTCGGTTCAGAAGCTGTTATCATCCAGTCTGCTGTCGAAAAATCTGAAAGTTAGAATTTATAAAACAGTTATATTACCGGTTCTTCTGTATGGTTGTGAAACTTGGACTCTCACTCTGAGAGAGGAACATAGGTTCAGGGTGTTTGAGAATAAGGTGCTAAGGAAAATATTTGGGGCTAAGCGGGATGAAGTTACAGGAGAATGGAGAAAGTTACACAACACAGAACTGCACGCATTGTATTCTTCACCTGACATAATTAGGAACATTAAATCCAGACGTTTGAGATGGGCAGGGCATGTAGCACGTATGGGCGAATCCAGAAATGCATATAGAGTGTTAGTTGGGAGACCGGAGGGAAAAAGACCTTTAGGGAGGCCGAGACGTAGATGGGAGGATAATATTAAAATGTATTTGAGGGAGGTGGGGTGTGATGATAGAGACTGGATTAATCTTGCTCAGGATAGGGACCGATGTCGGGCTTATGTGAGGGCGGCAATGAACCTTCGGGTTCCTTGAAAGCCATTTGTAAGTAAGTAAGTATATTTAATGACGCTCGTAACTGCAGAGGTTATATCAGCGTCGCCGGTGTGCCGGAATTTTTTCCCGCAGGAGTTCTTTTACATGCCAGTAAATCTACTGACAAGAGCCTGTTGCATTTAAACACACTTAGGGGTACTATTCATAGACATTTCGCTAGCCCGTGCTACGAGCGTGCTAAACTAGCTCCGGCTATCGACTGGTTACTTGTATGGGATACGTATCATATCATATCGCTAACACTGGTTTATGAATACGAAAAACGTTAGTTCGCTGATCATCCACCGGAAGCCTGCGCTAAGAATGTCTATGAATACGGCCCTTAAATGCCATCGACCTAGGCCGGGATCGAACACGCAACTTCGAGCAGAGAAGGTCAGCGCTATACCGAGTACGCTACCTAGGCCGACTCATTGAAGTTGATGGTGAAGTTTCTGTATATTAAGATGTTTAAAAATATTATTTTCAAAATGTAATATCGTGCAGAAAATACTTTATGCTCGACCATGCCGAAATGTAGTAATTATACACCTGGTAGTAGCCCTTTAATGCACCTCATTAAAGTACACCTATTCATTAAAGTTCAGGTGTTCAGCCAATGACATCGCCTTTGTACAATTATAAAACCGCAAGTATCGATTATTCACGGATATGCAATCGAAAGACAATTAGCGAAAAGTCACTGAGGCTGGAAATCCAATACTGTCGCAGAAGGTTATGTTCTGTTACTATAATAATTAGCGTTAATTGTAAATAATATTCTAATAAATTCAATTTGTCATCTCGTTTCTCTCAATTCTAAATCAATTTCCAGGTTATACAAGACTAATGTTCATCTTATTCTCTACGTTATCTCAAGGCCAATGAAATTCGGCCTCGGAAAAAGTCAATAATTTCGCGTTTGCGCACATCTCACAATTCAGGTCAGTTCGCTACTCATTTACATAACCATAATATGAATACTTTTAATAATTTCAAGTTAGAAATATGGTCGAGCATAAAAAGTCGTATGAAACTTGCGCTCGTTTCATAAATAAACATACTTGCGTCTTAATTACTACCATTACAGGCTCGTTGCATAATGTACTATTACAATACACGTTTGTGAAGTGTATTAGAAAATCTCGGAAATTGAAAAACTCGGCCTGCTTGTTTTTAAAACTTTTCCTCGATTTTGAACAATAATTATAAGGCCTACGTCGTTAACCCAATGTTTTTCTGTATATTCACATTCTTTCCTGAATTTTAAATATTTATGTAGGTACCCTTGCTTGTCTCTTCAACATTTACTTTCCTTCCATGTTATTTCGTAAATGAATTTTCTTGCGTAAATCATTTAGACAGGGGTTGGAAGCAGCATTTATTCCCATGTAGCGGTACAACACAAGGATCCCCTTCCTGAGCTGGGTGTAACCTTGTTGTAGTGTTGTAGCACAAGATCCGGGAATAGAAGAAAGGTTTAGTATATGTTCTGGGTTAGAGGCGAAAAAAAGAAAAGAATTTGCAATAAAGAACACATGTCGTGACGTAAGAGGGGTGGGGTCGTTTCTATCCTGGAACGAGGGAGGGATGGATAATATAGTGGGAGGGTAGCTTAAAACGTTGGTCGTTCCTATGCAAGAGCAATAGAGGCTGGAGTTCATGATTTGTGTAGACTTTCTTCTTCATCCTCAGCATCCTTTTCATTCTTTTCTTCCATAATGCTAACTGTGAGATTCCTTGGGCTTACGTTGACTCCAAGTACGTTGTGGGATGTCTTTGGCGTACCTAAGAATCCTACAGAGAAAGAACGTTTGGAATATTTCAATATGCTGAAATCCTTTGTCTACAAACAGAAACAGCTCCAGGCTTGTGACTTAAGAACTCATGTTGGCATTCATTTAGCAGCAAAGGAATGTGGCTAATATAAATTACAGGGATAACTAACTATGAAATAGTATGTAGGCGTTGGCTACGAATCCAAAGGTCACGATTTCAATCCAATTCCGAGACGAATAAATGTTCACTTCGTCATAATTACCAAAATTGCACATTTACACTATCCCCATTCGGGTTCTTTTCTGACTTACGTTTTTATGTAGCTGTAACTTTCCCATTCTTGTAGATTTTCTGTAGCCATGGATTTATTGTGGGTGTGATTTCTACAAGAATAGGCAATGATTTATTCGAAGTTGATTCTCTTCTGTATTCTTGATTATTATGTGTATTATTTATTTTATGGCTATGTATGTTTATTTATAGGCAAAATAGGAATGATCGGGACGAAACTGAAATACAAACTGCTGAGCCATTTATACTCGAACTCACATTTTCTGAAGTCGAAATTGCGATAGAAAATCTGAAAAAATGCAAGTCTCCAGGTATCGATCAAATTCCAGCAGAATTAATAGAAGAGGGTGGAAGCGCATTATCTAATAAAATTTATAACTTGACATCGTACTAAATTTTGTCCAATATTCTTTTGAGATCAACTCCATATGTAGATGAAATTATTGGGGATCATCAGTGTAGTTTTAGGCGTAATAGATCGTCTATTGATCAGATATTTTGTATTCGACATATAATGGAGAAAAAATGGGAGTATAAGGGTACAGTGCATCAGTTATTCATAGATTTAAAAAAGGCATATGACTCGGTTAAGAGATAAGTATTATATGGTATTCTTTTTGAATTTGGTATTCTCAAGAAACTAGTTCGATTAATTAAAATGTGTCTCGGTGAAACGTACAGCAGAGTCCGTATAGGCCAGTTTCTGTCAGATGCGTTTCCAATTCACTGCAGGCTAAAGCAGGGAGATGCACTATCACCTTTACTTTTTAACTTCGCTCTAGAATATGCCATTAGGAAAGTTGAGGATAACAGGCAGGGTTTGGAATTGAACGGGTTACATCAGCTGCTTGTCTTTGCGGATGACGTGAATATGTTAGGAGAAAATCCACAAACGATTAGGGAGAACACGGAAATTCTATTTGAAGCAAGTAAAGAGATAGGTTTGGAAGTAAATCCCGAAAAGACAAAGTATATTATTATGTTTCGTGACGAGAATATTGTACGAAATGGAAATATAAAAATTGGAAATCTATCCTTTGGAGAGGTGGAAAAATTGAAATACCTGGGAACAACAGTAACAAATATAAATGACACTCGGGAGAAAATTGAACACAGAACAAATATGGGAAAATGTCTGTTATTATTCGGTTGGGAAGCTTTTATCATCTAGTCTGCCGTCAAAAAATCTGAAAGTTAGAATTTATAAAACAGTTATATTTCCGGTTGTTCTGTATGGTTGTGCAACTTGGACTCTCACTTTGAGAGAGGAACATAGTTAAGGGTGTTTGAGAATAAGGTACTTAGGAAAATATTTGGGGCTAAGAGGGATTAAGTTACAGGAGAATGGAGAAAGTTACACAACACAGAACTGCACGCATTGTATTCTTCACCTGACATAATTAGGAACATTAAATCCAGACGTTTGAGATGGGCAGGACATGTAGCACGTATGGGCGAATCTAGAAATGCATATAGAGTGTTAGATGGGAGGCCGGACGGAAAAATACCTTCGGGGAGGCCGAGGCGTAGATGGGAAGATAATATTAAAATGGATTTGAGGGAGGTGGGATATGATGATTGAGACTGGATTAATCTTGCTCAGGATAGGGACTGATGGCGTGCTTATGTGAGGGCGGCAATGAACCTCCGGGTTCCTTAAAAGCCAGTAAATAAGTAAGTATTGATTATTCAATATGTATATTGTTTCTTCTATGTCTGGGTGTGGTTTATTTCGGTATATTTTTCCTCTGGATTATTTTTTTTGTAGTCTTTTCCTGTAGTTGTGATTATTGTGTGTATATCATTTCTTGTGTGGTAGTGTGTTGTTTTATTGCTATGGTTTTCATGTGGATTTTTTTCTTTTCCATTTCTTATTGTGTAGGCCTAGACATGACTTCTTCTGTACCTTTGTGTAGTTTATTTTGCTATGATTTTCCTATGGGTTATTTTTCTTCAGTTTTGATTATTGCGTGTATATTGTTTCTTCTCTGGCTGTGTGTAATTTTTTTGGTTGTGGTTTTCCTGTAGATTATTTTTTCCGTTGTTCTGACTATTGTGTGCGTATGGTTTCTCCTGTGCCTGTGTGTCTTTTATAGGGTCTATGGCTATTATTTTTCTGTGCATTACTTTTTTGTAGTGTTTATTATTGTGTACTTAGTGTATCTTCTGTGTAGTTTATTTGCTTGTGATTTTTCTGTGGATTATTTTTCTATGGTATTGTCTTTTATGTGTTTCTTCTGCCGCTCTGTGTAGTTTATTTTGGCTGTGTTTTTTCCTGTAGGTCATCTTTTCTGTAGTTGTGGTTATTCTTTGGCTGTGGTTTCCTTACGAATTACTTTTTCCTTAGTTTTGTTCATTGTGTGTATAAGGTTTCTTTTGTGGCTGTAGTTGGTAATTCTAGTTGTGGCTACGTGTGGTTTATTTTTTTAAATTTATATGCAAGAAGTTACCTGTCCATGGTCGCGTTGCTGGAAAACTTGCCTCTCCCGCACATTGGTCCGATTTGCTTAAAAAGTGGACAAAATTACTTCTCTTGTAGTTTTGATATTTACTTGAAATTTTATAAAAAAATTAATAATAATGCTTATCTAACGTGAAAAATTTTAATGGCAAATAACACTATAAGCTCTCATCGAGCTATTACAAGAAAAAAAAGAAAGAAAAATAGAGATAGCAATGATGATAGTGATAACTGATAATAATAATAATAATAATAATAATAATAATAATAATAAATACGTTACATATTAATTGTCAATTTTATAACAGCATAGTTACAATATTTACTACATGTCATGGGTTAAGCCGAAGTTGCGCAACTGACAGGTGTTCAACAAGCAATTCCATGAACTAGAATGAGATTTTTTAATTTAAATTCGAATTTTGATATTGTCCGACAGTCTCTGACATGGTCAGGGAGAGAATTCCAGAGGGTGGAATCGATATGCTGAAATATGATGAGTAGAAGGATGTTCTGTGCAGAGGAATAGAGAGAAGGTACATGTTCCGGGTTCGAGGTAGTGAAAGGTAAACAAAAACGAGATGCTAGGTAAGAGGGTGTGGAGGTGTGGATGATTTTAAATAGTAATAAGAGAGAGTTGAAGAATCTTCTTTCTTTAAGTGGACTCCAAGACAACAATTCTAGTGACGGTGTTACATGATCGAATTTTCTAATGTTACAAACGAAACGAACGCAGATATTGTGAACACGCTGTAGTCTATGGGCAAGATCAGTATTTAGAATCGTGAATAGAGAATCGCAATAATCGAAGTGGGGCATCACTAAAGTTTGGATCAGGTTATTTTTAAGGCTGAGAGGTAAAACGTTGGTTAGGTGTCTAAGGGAATGAATTATGGAAAAAGTTTTCTTACGTATGTAGGTCACTTGTCTTTGAAAATTTAAATTTGAATCTAAATATACCCCTACATTTTTTACTGTCTTACTATATGTAATTGTGGTATTATTTATTTTTGTATTTGATACAGTGGCTAGATCCATTTTGTTTAATGCTCGTTGGTGTCCCATTATTATAGCTTGTGATTTGTCTGGATTTTAAATTTTTGCGCCCATTGAGCTACAGATCCTAAATCTTCATTAATTCTGATCATGGAGTCATTGATTGTACAAGCTTGGGAATGAATGTAAAGTTGTTGTAAGCCGTCAGCGTATAGGTGGTGTTTAAAATATTTTAAGATTTTTGTTACGTAATTTATGTAAAGCGTAAAAAGTAATGGCCCAAGAACCGAGCCCTGAGGGCTTATACAATTGTTTAAAATAACTTAAATAAAAGGGTCTCGCTAAGTAATTAACTGTCACGTGAGTTCCCCCCTTTCTACGACCCTGCTACCTAACCACTTGAACGGACAGTAGATAGAATGTCTGAGTAATTTTATCTGTGCTGGTCGGGCAGAAGTGAAGATTGAATTTACAGTACGTAAGGTACTCTTTTATAGAGTAGGTACAGAATTATTACAACATGAGTTACTAGTACGAAGGACGAAACTGGTAATTGGAATTAGGTACAATAGTCTGTAGTGCGATAATATGCAAAAAAGAACTGAAGCCTGTATCGAAATAAACGGCCACCATTTTCAAAAATGTGTTTAAATATCCATATTATGATTATTTTTCAATTTAACTTCATTCTCTATATTGTACGCTAATGTGCTGTAGACAGTATAATATACACTGCATAATGAATACGTCCGCATGGAAAGCTCAGTTCGTGAGTAAAAACACTCATTGTTAATACTGTACTGTATTTTGATTAAACAAAAACCTAATGAAAATTATCGAACTGAAAATCGCGATATTTCCTAGTTTACGTAAATGGATGAACTACTTTTCTTCCCTCCTATGCCTAGAAGAGTGATTTGTTTGTATTTTATGCCAGTATCATCGAACTCCAGTCGTGGAAGGAGGTAGCAACGGTATTTCCGGTTCTCAATCTTTAATCCAAAGGTATAGCCAGGTTAATATTATAAATGTTAGTAGAAATAAAATTATATCCCTGTAGATATTGTTTAGGAAATGCAGATTTTCTGCATTAAAAACATAAAACATAATTTTTGACATGTCATAAAACTCATTGCTCTCGGCTTAAGTATACAATAATTGGTAACAGAAATTCGTATTATCTATTTGAATGTTCTATTGAACCACGAAATCTGACTTCTAAATGCTGGGTAATATATTTTACGAGTCTTATGGGACATAACGGTGATTGGCAGATGGAGCAGCCAAGATCTTCGTACGAGACTTCACTCTTTAGGAGTGTTTTGATTTACGACGTCGAAGTGTGTCTTGCCAGCGCGCACGTGCTCGCTAGAAGGGCGAGGTCTCCAGACTGGAACTAGAACTGCGTTGCTGAGATAGTGCCGTGTAATTTACGGGGTGTTGACACTTGAGGACGGGGATACGTGTGCCAACATAGCAATCTAAACACCCTCAACTAAACCAGGCCGAAAGCACATATATGCGGAATTGATCCCACACTTTTAAATAATGTTGATATCATTCTTTTAGTTTCGCGTTTTTACCATTTGGTATGCACAGACATTCATTTACAAACACATCCACATGTTCATCCGTTTCTTGACTTAACCCTTTCATTCATCCTATTCATCCTAATCGATGATCCAGTATTTAAAGGTTACATGCAAGATTTGTGAATTGTAACCCATTGGATGTTCATGGATTTTAAGGCTTTAAAGTAAACCTAGAACGATTTCTTTCGAAAAGCAAGTTGTTAGGGCTTTATCTTGTATATACAGGGTGATTGACAAGGAGTTACCGCACTTACGAAGCATTTTACAGAGCATTTACAGGAGTCCTTTTCTCTGCAAAGCGGATAAAGACGCTCCCCTTCTTCTGAGCCCTAAAAGAAATGGGCCACGGACCACTTCCCTTCCCCCACTCTTTCTCTTCTACTATCACAAAGAACTTGCTAATTTCTTAGATACCAACCTTGAATTATGATAATAGGGGAACATAAATATATTGTAAGTTCACAGGGCTAACGGCTTCGAAGCTGGGTACCTGGTTCTAATGAAGTGCACTGGTAGCAATCTAACATGGGGGCATGAGATAGTTACTCTGCCTGCCATTAAAAATTCACTTCACTAAATCCCCAAGGTAAAAAAAAAAAAAAATTGACAATTTTATTACCCTTCCATGCCCCCAATTTTAGCCACGCTAAACCTGCTCTGCTGCCTTTGTTACAAGAATTTATGTAGTCACACCTCCCCCAGTTAAGCATGAGATCTGATTGTAAATGTAGTGAGGACTTTTCCGAACATTAGAACTCAATCTCTTGCCTCTCGATATCAATTAAACGCATCTTCAAACTACGCCATATATTCCTCCTATTATTCTCTCCTTTCTCCCACACCCATCCCATTCCTATATGATGCAGCCCTCTCTACAGTTTATAAACCCACCCTTTTTCCAACCCTCTGTTTGTTGAACTTTTTAGCAAATCAACCGTAGAAGCTACTGATCCCCAAATATAATTTTTAACCAGTATTTTATCACCCGAACTTTCATGTGAATTACTTCGTTTTGAAGCCAAAACTCCTTTAGCACCCCGCAATTAGCTGTGCTTCTGCCAATTCCAAGTATTCTTATTCATATACAGTATGTAAGACTGTTAACACATTTTTCTACCGAACAGGTAAGCGCCGATAGAAATCTGTATTGCTGAAATATAAACCTAACTGTAGGCCAGAGATCCGTTTTCCTCAATGTACAGATATGTAATCTTTGTGTGAATATTCAGTAATATATTTTGCACGAGAATTAAAAAATCATATTTTTAAAATGTGAAACAACACAATCTGTTTTCTTTCTGTGCAAAATAACAGCGAAATTAGCCATATTTGTGTATCAAAATTTAATATTTTGTTCAGCATAAAATAGGATCATTGTTCATAGACATTCTTTTGTAATAGAGGTCGTACAGCCCAGACATGTCAAAACCCTGCACATTGTGCACTTGTCTCTGTGCGATGTGCAGTTCCTATTCCGCTACCTGGAGGGAGTGAATCGGCTTGGAGGGGAACGCGACAGGGCTGTACAGTACCTATAGTAGCAGATCAGCTTTGGTTTCAGCAACACAGATCAGTACGGGTGCTCATTGAGCTGTGATTGTGAATGCGTTATGGAAAATAAAGTGAGGAGTCCACAGATATAACGAAGAAGAGAAATCACGATTCACATAACGCAACTGTTATGATGTTTTCCTCAGCCAATAGTAATTATTTTAAAATGAAAGGCTTTCATTATATCATGTGGACCTAATAGTGATGTGAGAATTTAAATCATATTAGTAAAGTTCTCAAAATATGATATTCGCCAGCTCTTATTTCTTAATCAGTACTCTCACGGCAAGACAAACATGACAATGATGTTGTTTTGGAGTCTGTACTAACACAGCCTTCAATGGTTAGACGACTTACAACTTTTATTTGATAAGCTGATAAGTGTGAGAATATAGTGAGGAATACATGTGAGGCTCTTGAGGTTGTAAGGGAAGGAAGAAAGCAAGCAACTATTTGTAAGGCGGAAAAATTTTCTCGAAAAATAATACATAATGGTGAATTTTCCATCTCACGTTACTATATTATCTTAATATACTTAAGTTAATAAATCTTTAAACCTGACATAAAGAAAATGTCCTCGCTTCACAGCTTGTGAAGTACTCTTTTAACTGAATTCAGTAAAGCTCCCAACTTGCTGATATTTGCTCTCACCGTTTTCCAAATAAACTATATATAAATTTAAATTCAAGCTTAATTTATCCAATTTATTATTAATAATGTGAATTTATATTAATATACAGCAAGGAAATGATTCCAGTGTAAAAGCCTCACAATGTCCTATTGCATGTAATTGGGAGTAAAATATCTTCTTTAACATTTATGCACCAATGGTCCCAATAATGCTTGAGGAAAAATGAAAGAGTATTACTTTGAAATAATCAGCACCTACTACGTAAAATGAAATACTGTGTTCGTTTTTTGTTGTTTCTAAATTACTGCAATATTTATATTTTCTTCAAATACTGTATGCAAATCATGTAAATAAATTATTCTTTACAAACGACTGCTTTGTGAATTGTAACTGAGTAAGTCTATTGTTTCTTGTGTTACAATTATTGTCAAATAAAGACACTGACAATAATTGTGTTTTTTCCTTCTGCTAAGTATGTTTATAATGTCCAAATGTCAATTTAATTGAACTCTAGAAGCGCAGAATAGATTCTTGTACATCCCTCCGCTAAGAACTGGTAAGAGCAACACGTGAATGACGCAATTTGCACAGACCGGCGTTCCGCGCACATTCACTGCACTTTCAGTGTCTGATTTCCGACATGTCTGGTATAGCCTATTGAACAATTTTTACTTTGTGTAAACATATTCTACACCCAAATCGAATATGTCAAATAGTTTGGGTTACAGCAAAACATTACGTTTGGCTACTGTAAAACAAGAGTCATTATGTGGCAGCGATGTCATGTTATGTTATTTATGACGCCATTCATGTTGTTTTCCTGTTAGCATAGAGGGCGCTGTCGTATTTTCGTTATTCATATGTTTTTTTTTTTTCCTGTCGGACAGGGGGCACTGGCCGTTGACGTTATTCATGTGTTTTTCTTGATCGAGTTAGAGGCGCTGTCGTATTGCGTTATTCTTATGTTTTTTACTGTTGGAGTAGGGGCGCTGGCTGTTGGCGTTATTCATGTGTTTTTCTTGGTCGAGATAGGGGCGCTGTCGTATTGCGTTATTCATATGTCTCTCGTGGAAGCATAATGGTCGCCGTAGTTTTGTTGTTATTCACGTTGTTTGACTGATGACGGGGCGTGGGACGTAGTCGATAGTAATATTGTTTTCTCTACGTATTAATGGTATCGCTGACAATGGTAAGAATAGTCATTGCTTGTCTATTTTAGTGGATTTCAAAAAAACAGTTGCAAATCAAGGGTTAGGATGCATTGTTTTGAGTAACTTCAAATACGGAAAGGAGCGTGAAATGTGAAGAGAGTATGTTTGAAGATGTGAAGAAGGAAACTGTGTTGTAATGTTATTACAAACTAGGTGAAATAAAGAATTTGATAATCAGGATGATGGAAACAAAAATAATAATGTAATTATTGAAAAACACATTGTGCGGAACAATTGTAAACGAAAAACGTGTGAAGTATTAACTCTGTAGATTAAAATAGTATAATTATAATATTGCGTAAGTCATTTGGTAATGTAGTACAGAAAAATTATCTTTTTTCGCTTATCACTATAGACATTACGAAGGAAACAAATTCTACTCTTCCCAGTTACCCAGAAGAGATTCTAGAAAAGTGAAATATCATAGTTAAATAATTTTACAAATCGAAACGAGTGCTTCTGTTTCGTTGACCTTAAAAATTACATATGATTTTTACCTGTGATACCAATTTGCAGTTTTTGTGTAGTGATATTCAAATTTCAAATTCAAATTCAAATTTATTTACAATTTACATTTGAATTGAATGCATATGAATGGATACCCGAGATGAGCATATGCTCGTGCTCGGGTACAGTCCAGTAGTCTACATAAATTTTACAGGGTTCAAATAATAATGCTGATGATATAAATAATAATAACAATAATAATAATAATAATAATAATAGAATAATCGTGACAGAAATTATACGAAGATTGTAATACAAAATAATTCATTCATAATAATAATAATAATAATAATAATAATAATAATAATAATAATAATAAAACAAAAATATTTACAATAATAAAATAGATACTAAGATGGATAAAATAAAATATAAAACCACTAGCGAGAGTTAAGAAAACTTAAATAAGCATATAATAACCGGAAAATATGACGAACTCGAAAATCGACAGAAAAGTTCGTTGTATCGCAGACGACAGCAACCGCCATATTGACATTGTGTTGTGCATTAATGGTAGTAGTGGGGAGCTGAAAGTCTACGTAACTGCCGTTCTCTTCGAATCTTCTCGTACAATCATGGGGAGTTAATGTGTTTAGTGTTGGTTTATCCAACATTTTACGTTTCTCTAAAGTAGGCCTACTTCTATCAGCTTTGTACGTTACATACATTACCACCTTGGGTATGTACAAGTAGCTTTATATTTCATGTTGTCAAAAATATATCAGCTTCCGAAAGCATGTGGAACAGTATTCGTCGTTTCTGTGCTAGTAAATTTAATACTGAAACTGTGACTTTAGACAATCGTGGTATAAGGAATTAAACATGGTTTATACTAGAATACACAAGCCATGATTAATTTGTGGAAACTTTCTGAAATCTTTGTTACGATTTTTCTATCTACGAGTGGACTACAGTATTTTCAGAGAATTTTTATTATATCTGTTTTAACACAATTCATTATAAAATATAACTTAATACAGTAAATGTGAAAAGGAAAATCGTTGTGTGGCCAGTGAACTGTGGAGAAAATATCAAAGTGACGAATTCTCATTATTGAAGTACATTACAAAAGCTGCTTACCAGTTCCAGCCAGGCTCTGTGTGGCAGCGTTGCAAGTTTTAAAGGTAAGTGGTGTTCCATATTAGTGTAGGCCCATATTTTATATGCGGTAGAGAATGTCATGTTTTTACTGTTACGTAAACATGAAGACCTGGGATAAAGAGATGTTGCTTTGCGTAAATGAAAGCCACCGGAAACCGGTACACAGATGGACAAAGACAGGAATACGGGCGGACGAATGGACAGAATGATGATAAAAAAACATACGGAAGGATGGAGACGGGCAGAAGAACGGGCGGATACAAACATGTTCAGGGATTAAACATTCCGATACCGGACGTTAGAACTATTTTATTTATGTGACGCTGATGTATGTTGTGTTAAGTCATTACTTATTCATTGCTGTGTTATAGGACGGACGTTTGTTGGTTTAGTAGGCAGTGGATTTGAGTTTCTACATTTTCGGTGTCGGTATATAAGTATTTTTTTATACATCTTGATTACACAACTTTTAACACTGTATCACTTCGGAATATGTATAGTAAGACTTTCCTGTGTTAAATTTCAACGTACCTCGTTTACATGTTTCGACCTATTTATGGGTCATCTTCAGAACTGGTCGTTGTTGGTCTTGGCGCCACTGGTTCTGTTTCCTGTGAGGGTGTGTTCCTGTGGTATAGTGTAGAGTCAAAGAGTGTGTGTGTTTTGAAATTGAGTTGTGTGTTGAGAATTTCGTTGGGGTGTGTTTTTGTGTGTCTATATTTCGTAATGTTCTAGTGTGTTTAGTTTCTGGCTTTTTGGTTGGACGTGTAGTATTTCCATGTCTGTGTTGATATCTCTGTGGGTGTGGTTAGCATTTGTGATGTGTTTTGCATATGTGGAGGTGTTTTGTAATTTTGTTATGGCTGTGATGTGTTCTTTGTAACGTGTTTGAAATGATCTGCTTGTCTGTCCTATGCAGAAGTTGTTGCAGGTGTTACATTTGAGTTTGTATACGCCTGTGTGGTTTTATTTGTTTGTTTATGTTGTTTGTGTGTTGAGATGTTTTTGTAGAGTGTTATTTGTTCTGTATGCGATGTTGTAATTTAATTTCTTGAATGAGGTTGCAATTTTGTGTGTGTTTGTGTTAGTGTGATGTATTTTTTGTGTTCATGTGTTTGTGTTGTATTCTTATGTTTTTTATGATTATGTTTTGTCTTACGTATTATGTTGTCTATTATGTTGGGTTGTATCCGTTTTCTTGTGCTATGTATTTGATTGTGTTTAGTTCTTCGTTGTAATCTTGTTGGTTCATTGGTATGTTGAGTAGTCTGTGTACCATTGTTCGGAATGCAGCTTGTTTGTGTTGTGTGGGGTGGTTGGATGTGTTGTGTATGTGTGTTGTTGTTGTTGGTTTTCTGTATACTTTGAATGTGTGTTTGTTGTCGACTTTTGTTATTGTGATGTCTAGAAAATTTATAGATTTGTTGTTTTCAATTTCTAATGTGTAGTGTAGCTTTGTGTGTATTTTGTTTATGTGTTGATGTAGGTTTTGATCTGTCTTTTGTTTCCTTTGTATAGTATTAGTATGTCGTCTACGTATCTGTGCCAATATATGATGTTGTCTGCGTGTTTGTTGTTGTCTTTGTTTAGTATGTATGTCTGTTCTATGTGGCGTAAGAATATTTCTGCTAGTATGCTGGAAATGGGTAATCCCATGGGTAGGCCTTCGGTTTGTGTGTAATACAGGTACATCATTTTATTTTTACTTCAATTTTTATTGTACCTGCGTTTCTAAATGTCCTTGACTCCCACCCTTTTCACTAATGTCCTTGCTAACGTCAGTCACACAAAATTACGGCCGCTGTTGCTAGCAGTGAAATAAACAGTACAGAGTACAGTGTGTTTCAGAAATATGTTGCGTTTTCTATAGAAGAAACAGCTTATATTATTGAAGTTTATTTTCACACAGGTATCTTGTGTAGCATAACTGAATTTATCTGTGTGGACTGAGCAAAAGTGAAGATTAGAGTTACCGAAAGTACGGTACTCTATAATATGGTACGGTACTTAACATCATTATTTAAACAAGAGTTTTGTTTTACTGTTTGTAGGTATGAAGGACGATGATGAAACTGGAATTACAATATAACCGAATGTGAACAACAGTTTTTATTTCACAATTTCCTTATTACATCATTACGGAATATTTTCGTAGAAATGTCATTAATCTGGCAGATAAATTTAGAGCAACAGAGTGTACAGAAAGGAAGAAAAGTGTAAGATGGCCAACAAAGGTGACAGAAGATGCTGTAGAAGATGCTAGAGAAAGGATGCAGCGAGATCCTAATAAGTCGGTCAAGAAGTTAGCTGTAGACATTGGGGTTTCTTACGGAAGTGCTCACAAAATTCTCAGGAATAAATTAGGGTAGTAATATGCTGAATAAAGTAGACATTGCATAATGAATATAGCTGCCTGAAGAGTTGAGTTTGTGAAAAAAAATTGTTACTATTCTACTGTTTTTTGATAAAATGCTGTAAAAGTAATGATCAATCTGAAAATAGTAATACTGTATTTCCCTGTAACATAAATGGATACACTACTTTTCTCTCCTCCTATAGCTAGTAAAATGATTTGTTTACATATTGCACTAGTAACACCAAACTCCTGTAATGGAAGGGGGTAACAAAGTTTCCGAGTATAGCCAGGTTAATGTTAAAAATGTTGGTAAATATAAAGTGATGTCCCTGTATTTGTATTTTTTTATATTGGACTTAGTGCATTTTAGAATTTTGATTGCTGTGCTCTTCGAGAATAGTGTCTTGCTTTGACCTTCCTGGCCGAACCACTAGTTGAGAAATTCTTCAAGTTCTGAATAGCTATATAGAAACACAGGACTTGTATTGGGGAATTGTGTTGGTGTTGGTGCGGATGGTACCTCCTGTATGACTGGGCACCACTCAGGTGTAACAACGGAGATAAAAATGTAGCTCAATGAAATATCTTTACATGCATTGCATTGTTCACAGGGAACGGTTAGCAACAAAAAAATTCCAGCTGACTTTAGTTTAGTCATGAACAACAGGGTGAAAAACTTAAATTAAATTCGTTGTCGTGTCCTCAGTTGCATAATGCTAGAAACATTTTGTGAGTCTACAAGTTTTCAATACCATCTTCTCCTTCATGCTGAAGGGAGGTGGATATCGAGAGGACAGATGCTCTGTCGTATTTCACAATTGCGAGAAGAGCTGAAACAATTCAGTCGAGATCGAATAATCCTGCCAGATCTTTCATTTGATGAAGAATGGAAAAATTTACTTGATGTAGTTAGGCGACAATTTTTTTCTTCTTAAGAATTGAAATACAGGGTGATGCACGAAGAACGGTAAAAATTATAGGATGTGAATTCTGAAGTCATTGTGAGTGAAAAATTTATTTGAATATAGGTCAGTTTTCGAACGGTTACAGAGATATGGCTCTTTGATTTCACAAAAACTTTTGAGATTCCATTGCACTAACTCGCATTTAGAGACAGATAACGGATAAATTTAAAGTTTATATTCACGTATGCATACATACCTAAAATTCTAGACGTCGGGGGTCGATGTTTTCGCACATTTTCAAAGATGCCTCCTTCTACTTCAATGCACTGTTGCGCTCGGGCGTGAATCGCGCTCATCGCTCGGGAGAGTTGCACGTGTCTGTCTTTATGCCGCATCCAAAATACGGTCGATTAGCGGCTCTCTCGTTTCTCCCTTCCTTTGCTATACCAAGTCTTTCATCCAACCCCATAGACAGTAAGTACTCTTCGATATGGTACCCTTCTGTTCGGAAAGCGTCGTTCATATTCAGCGACGGCACGCAAGAAACTTCCACCGCACAAACCATAAACATACACAATATCGGCGTATTCTGCAGTCGAAAATTTATAAGGCATCTTGAAAAACACAACTTAACACTTCCGATAACTGTACCTGTATAACTACTGTACTGTAGGTAGCTGACTGAACTGCTGTGAACCGATAATTGGTAGCGTATTTGTTGTGACATTTGTAATGCCCCACCACCCAGTTTGTTTCTCTTCTCTTATCTACATCGCTCACAATGCAGATTCCAATGTTACGTCATTCATCGGTGACCTTGTCTCACGTCAGCAGCATATGGTAACGTCTGATTCACATTGGGGCGAGACGTTTTACCAAAAAAATGCATCTAGCTCCTCCATCGTTCGATTTTTTTTATTTTAGTAGGTTATTTTACGACGCTTTATCAACATCTAAGGTTATTTAGCGTCTGAATGAGATGGTGATAATGGCGGTGAAATGAATCCGGGGTCCAACACCGAAAGTTACCCAACATTTTCCCCATATTGGGTTGAGGGAAAACCCCGGATAAAACCTCAACCAGGTAACTTGTCCCGACCGGGAATCGAACCCGGGCCACCTGGTTTCGCGGCCAGATTCGCTGCCCGTTACTCCACAGGTGTGGACGCCATCGTCCGAAAACGGACCTATGTTCATATGAACTTTTTCACTCAAAATTGCCTAAGATATCGTATCCTAAATTTTTTTACCTTTCCTCGTGAATCATCCTGTATGTTTATTCGAAGTACTATAAAAATTTGTTTGCTCTCGGAAATGAAGTAGATGCAGTGAGAAAAAAGATCTTTGTTTGAAGAGGTCTTGCAGCAAAGAGATTCGGAAATGTTTACCCATTTTAGCTGTTATTAACCATTCTATGCCAACGTAGCTCGTTGATTCACAGCTTCAGTCGGTATTATTCCCAGAAGGAGGATCCTCGGCAAAAGGAATCGCTGGATACTTGATCCTTTCACAGAATAAGTAGACCAGACGGGCTGTTCAGACAGAAAAACTTATCTAAATAAATTATGTCCTGATGTGAGTTTAATCCCCGTATTGAAGATCAAATCACTGAGTCAGTTTTCGTTATGTTTGGAATGAATATCTACATACAAGCAGAGAAATTAAAAAAAAAAAAAAATATTAGTACTAGTAATTTTTCAACATACGAGACAGTTTGCTACAAAATTACGCACGATTTTGAATGCGAGAAACTTTATTTATTTATGTATTTATTTATTTATGTATTTATTTATGTATTTATATATATATTTATTTATTTAAGTATTTATGTATGTATGTATTTATTTATTTAGTTATTTATTTATTTAGTTATTTATTTATTTAGTAATTTAATTATTTAGTTATTTATTTATTTAGTTATTTCTTTATTTAGTTATTTATTTATTTAGTTATTTATCTAGTTAGTTATTTATCTAGTTAGTCATTTATCTATTTAGTTATTTATCTAGTTAGTTATTTATCTAGTTAGTTATTTATCTAGTTAGTTATTTATCTAGTTAGTTATTTATCTAGTTAGATATTTATCTAGTTAGATATTTATTTAGTTATTTATCTATTTAGTTATTTATCTATTTAGTTATTTATCTATTTAGTTATTTATCTATTTAGTTATTTATCTAGTTAGTTATTTATCTAGTTAGTTATTTATCTAGTTAGTTATTTATCTAGTTAGTTATTTATCTAGTTATCTATCTAGTTAGTTATCTATCTAGTTAGTTATCTATCTAGTTAGTTATCTATCTAGTTACTTATTTATCTAGTTACTTATTTATCTAGTTACTTATTTATTTAGTTAGTTATTTATTTACTTAGTTATTTACTTAGTTACTTATTACTTAGTTACTTATTTACTTAGTTACTTATTTACTTAGTTGCTTATTTACTTAGTTGCTTATTTACTTAGTTGCTTATTTTCTTAGTTGCTTATTTACTTATTTACTTAGTTGCTTATTTACTTATTTGCTTAGTTACTTATTTACTTAGTTACTTATTTACTTACTTATTTACTTATTTACTTACTTATTTACTTACTTCTTATTTACTTAGTTACTTATTTACTTACTTATTTACTTAGTTACTTATTTACTTAGTTACTTATTTACTTAGTTGCTTATTTACTTAGTTGTTTATTTACTTAGTTGTTTATTTACTTAGTTGCTTATTTACTTAGTTGCTTATTTACTTAGTTGCTTATTTACTTAGTTGCTTATTTACTTAGTTGCTTATTTACTTAGTTGCTTATTTACTTAGTTGCTTATTTACTTAGTTGCTTATTTACTTATTTGCTTATTTACTTATTTGCTTATTTACTTAGTTGCTTATTTACTTATTTACTTATTTACTTAGTTACTTATTTACTTACTTACTTATTTACTTACTTCTTATTTACTTAGTTACTTATTTACTTAGTTACTTATTTACTTAGTTACTTATTTACTTAGTTACTTATTTACTTAGTTACTTATTTACTTAGTTACTTATGTACTTAGTTACTTAGTTATTTACTTAGTTGCTTATTTACTTAGTTGTTTATTTACTTAGTTGCTTATTTACTTAGTTGCTTATTTACTTAGTTGCTTATTTACTTAGTTGCTTATTTACTTAGTTGCTTATTTACTTAGTTGCTTATTTACTTAGTTGCTTATTTACTTAGTTGCTTATTTACTTAGTTGCTTATTTACTTAGTTGCTTATTTACTTAGTTGCTTATTTACTTAGTTGCTTATTTACTTAGTTACTTATTTACTTACTTACTTATTTACTTACTTACTTATTTACTTATTTATTTGAACACTATTGTTACCAGAAACGTGTCCAGAATTCTGTGTTAAAATCAATAACTTGCTAATAATCATTTAATTTTCCATTCCTAATACGTGAAACTCGGACATTGTAGAAAATGCAGAGTTTGCCAAAAAATTTTGTACACTCTTTAATAGCTCTTGAGTAACTTACTTTTTTTTTTTTTAAGTGTGACCGCTTAAAATAATGGCTGAAGTCACACTAACCTTTAAGTAAAGAAAATTCATTCTAAAGTGCTACTGGAAGACTGAGAACATAAGTGAAGTGCGAAGACGGTTTAGAATGGAGTTTCAACGAGATGCACCAACGCAATTCACAATTGCTCGTTTGCGAGATAAGTTTGAAGATGAAGGAACTGTTCAGAATGTCCATAAGAACAATTCCTGAAGACCACGAACATCCACCAGCCCCACAAGAGAAAGAGAAGTTCATCGAAAGGTTTCAGCAAACTCCTAGAAAATCTGTTCAGCAAGCAGCTGGTGAGACAGGACTTTCAAATCGGGTGTCCATCGCGTTTTGAAGCGTGCTCAATGGAAAAGTTTTATTCCTGGATTAGTCCACGCTCTCAGTCAAGATGATCATGACCGGAGAATTGAATTTTGTGAGTGGTACCAAGCAAAATGTGCGTAGGACAATCAATTTCTGCACAAGATTGTTTGGAGTGATGAGGCCACGTTTAAGTTAAGTGGCTAAATTAATCGTCACAATTGCACCTACTGGGCAGCTAACAATCCTCATGTGACAGTGGAACACCATGTGAACTTACCAGGAGTTAAGTGTGGTGTGGTTTATCAGCACTTGGTTTAATTGGATCGTTATTTTTTTATGGTACTGTGACTGATGTAAGTGACCTCAACTTGCTAAAGGAATCCACCATGCCATGCATCGAAGGGATGTTTAGGAATGAAGAATGGTACTTCCAGCAGGATGGAGCACCTCCCCACTACCATCGCGACGTGAGGGTCTATCTTAACGGCCATCTGCAGAATAGATGGATAGGACGAAGAGGTAGTACCGAGTACTCCCCTGGCTTACCGGATTTGACTCCGATGGATTTTTTTCTGTGGGGACATGTCAAGTACAATGTTTATAGCACAAAACCAGCTGGAATCGATGAGTTGAGAGCAGCCATTGAAAGAGAATGTGCCCAAATACCAGGGGCGAATGCTAGTCACGAAAGTTAGGCTTGCTCTTTTATTCATAGGGGAAGGTGGGAGGATAAACAGGGACATCACTTTATTTTTACCAACATTTTTAATATTAACCTGGCTATACTTGGAAACTCTGTTGCCCCCTTCCATTACAGGAGTTTGATGTTACTAGTGTAATATGTAAACAAATCATTTTACTACGTATAGGAGGAGAGAAAAGTAGTGTATCCATTTATAATGTAGGGAAATACGATATTACGATTTTCAGTTTGATCATCACTTTTAAGGAATTTATCAAAATACAGTAGAGTAGTAACATTTTTTTTTTTCAAAAACTCAACTTTTCAGGCGGCTATGTTCGTTATGTAATGTCTACTTTATTTAGCATATTAATTATTGGTGTTAACATACATTATAGGGAGTGCATTTAAATTGAGGGGGTCATAACTAAAGGGCTGTAAATGCACTTAAGTTACTTTTGAGAAAATGGGGTTTAAATATTTAAGCTTTCGTAAAATCGGTGAAATTTTTTATTTAAATTTTAATGTGTGATGCGATTAAAATATCCCTTTGCCACTAAAATTTTAGATACTTTAGCTTACACTGGATGCACTTAACTCATGTTATTACAAATGTCACTAGCAGTCCTTTGGTTCTAGCCACCTCAATTCAAAATAAGTTAATCTGAATTTTTAAATAAATTGCTGAAAATGGTTGCCGTTCATTACAATGCAGGCGTCAATTCTTTTATGCATATTATTAAAAACATTTTGAAGCATATTCTCTGAAATTGAATTTATCGTTTCTTGAATATAATTTTTTAGTACGATATTATTAATATAGGTTCTTTCTTCTATAGAAAACGCAACCATATTTCTGAAACACACTATACACTGCAGTGTTTACTTCACTGCTTGAAGACTTCGAATGCAACAGCGGCCGTAAGTTTGTGTGTCTGACGGGAGCAAGGACATTAGTGAAGGGGTGGGAGTGAAGTACATTCAGAAATGCAGGTACAATAAAAATGCAAGTAAAAAATAAAATGATGTCCCTGTAGATTTATCAATTCACCAAATACCAATCAAAGTGATTATGAACGTTTTGGATTCCATCGGTCAGCGTTATCAGCTGTGCTTGGACCACAATGGCCAACAGTTTGAACACTTTCAATAAATGACTGATTTCTACATTGGTTTACATTATTTTCAATTTTGAATTTTTTCTGTATCATAATAATTCTTAAGTTTGTAGTCATTGAAAGAGTGTATACATTTTTTGGCAACCTCTGTATTTACAATGTTTTCGAAATTACCGTAACCAGATGTAGAATTGTTGATTAAGGGCGGTTTAGACGGCCATGAAAACGTGATCACGAATAAAACAGGCTGTTATTCCATAGATACTTATTTCTTAATGGTGTCCAAGATCTCGAAGGTATTGCTAAAGATCTCTATTGTTCTTGAACTCCTGGTGGTGAGAAAAAATTCTTTACACTCGACAGTTCACTTCTCGATATTGTCTTTCTTTGTTTTTAGGAAATCCACCATTATCCCGGCGAAAAATTTGCCTGATAATTTCTGCTACTTCGTTTTGGAGTTTCTGCAAAAACTCACTGAAGGAAAATGTCGCGTTCCTACAAGAAGATTGAATGAATGATCCTACCCTGTTAAGCAATCACGAAAAGTTATTGTGTGATTATTTCAAATTATTTCCAAATAATAATTTGAGTCTTCTTCCGCAATATGGCATTGATCTTTCCTTAAAATCGCAAATAATTGTGGTGGGACGAATTATGGCTTGACGAATTATCGTGAGACGAATATTTTTGGGATGAATTTTCGTGGGTGAAATACGTTTCGCGGGATGAATTGATGTGATACGAATTATTGGAACATCTTCGTTGAAATCTGCATCCATGCTTTCAGTCGGTAGCGTAGTTGGTATAGCACTGGCCTTCTATGCTTGAGGTTGTGGGTTCGATCCCAGCTCAGATCGATGGAATTTAAGTGTGTTTAAATGAGGGAGGCTCATGTCAGTAGATTTACTGGAATGTAAAGGAACTCCTGCGGGATAAAATTCCGGCATACCGGCAACGCTGATATAACCTCTGCAGTTGCGAGCGTCGTTAAATAAACTATATATTTTTTTTACATTCATTCATTGAGTGTTCTGCCCAAGGGCAGGTCTTTCACTGCAAACCCAGCTTTCTCCAATCTTTCCTATTTTCTTTCTTCCTCTTTTTCTCCTCATATGATCCACATCTCAATGTCGTCTATCATCTGATATCTTCTTCTGCCCCGAACTCTTCTGCCGTTCACCATTCCTTCCGGTGCATCCTTCAGTAGGCAGTTTCTTTTCAATCAGGGACCCAGCCAATTCCTTTTCCTCTTCCTGATCAGTTTCAGCATCATTCTTTCTTCTCCCACTCTTTCTAACATAGCTTCATTTCTTATTCTGTCTGTCTACTTCACCCACACTCCATTTACTCTTTATTGCGTCTTAATTTAAAATAAAAAATGTGATTTCAAATGTCGTCATTTGAAAGTCGTAAAGTATATTACAAAATTGGTATCGAGATACTGTCTAATAGAAATAACTTTTTGGAAAGGTCCTTAAGATTTAGGGTCATAGACAAAAGACTTTGGACCAATGTTGACTTTGGAAAGTACAAAGTCGCCATTTTCCTATTCACAGTCGAAACTTTGACTGAAGTAAACTTCAATCGTGACTTTACTTCGAAGTCGCCGAAAATCTAGACCTTGACTTTGACTTTTGTTCGTGGACATAAGGAAAATGACTGATATTTGGGAAATTGTTGAATTTTTCGAGAATATTGAAGACATCTAGGGGATTATGAAACCTGTTCATGTTCCTTAGGATATTATTAGATATACATAATAAATTTAAATCAAAGTACAGATTTTACAAACAGACAGTAGGCCTACTGGATATGCTCGTCATGTTTCAACATTCATTGATGAATAATAATCAAAGAGGATTATGTGTTCCAACAATGATTGAATTTATTTAATCGCGATTTTACGCTACAGGTAATTGATGGCTTAATACTGATTTGACTGTTTAATTCTATAGACAATATGTTATACAGTTGGATATGCAGTTAATTTTTAATCCTGCGGTCGCCATAGTAATGTTTTCTGAATATTGATTTCAATTAATTTTTAAGTAGGCTGTCATTAGTGGCATCTTCTTATCTTCCATATTTTCAGAATAAAATTATTTTATAATGAAATAATTCGAGGGCTTAATGTGAACCTAACGTATTTACACTCGATGTTTTATTCACAACATAATTCTTAGCAGGCAATACTATTTCAGATAAACTACACCATCATGTTTTGTAGTTACGAGTTTTATTGTATTATATACGAGTACAAGACTGTTTGGAACTGAGTTACGATTTTTTGTGACCAAGTAGAAGAACGAATTATTATCTATTGGTGTAAAGATCTAAAAATGGCAATTTTTTTACTTACGTTAGTTTCACATTAAGCCCACGAATAGTTATTCTTATGTAAATCTGCAAGAACGGCTAACAATCGCTTAACATGTACCCGATGTTCAATGTTGTTGTTGTTATCTAATGCTGGGCTTTGGCAACGAAGCCATTAGCGTTCTTGCTCTCCAATATTTCTCTGTGGTGGATCCATCAGGTAGAACTTCACAGGTTTGTAGATGATCTTCAGTCATTTCTTCTCCTTTGTTGCATAGAGGGCAATTTGGATTTGTGTAAATTCCTATTTTATTCAAGTGTTTGGCCAAATAATCGTGTTCTGTAAGCAGTCTGAATTTTTGCTACTGCAGATTTACGTGGGATTTCTGGAATAATTTGTTTTTTTTTATTAAAATGCTCCATTTTTTATCTTTGGCTTTGGTACATAGTGCTTGGTTTTGCTTGATTTTATATTTATTTTTAATTAGTCTTTTGATGGATGTTAAAGGTAGGCTTGTATTTGTATTCTGAATTAAATTGGATCCTTTTTTGGCAAGAAAGTCAGCAGTTTTATTTCCAGCAATTCCGCAATGTGCAGGTATCCATTGCAATTGATGTTCAATTGTTACATTCATTTGGTCTCAAAAGATGTCTTGCATTGTGGCAATGCCTACTCTATTTCTACTATCTATCAATTTAATTCGTTTAGGAGGCAGTGATTATGATTGCCAACATTATAACAAGATCGTCAAATCTCGACTTACCGAAGTCAAGTCGAAGTCTCAGAAGTATCATCTATGAATATGATTTTTAACAAAGTTAAACTTTACTACGAAAGTCGACTTTGGAAACTCTTCATCCAAATTCTCGTTTATGAATACGGCCCTTATTCCATTCCTTTATAAGTTAGAGCTACGTATAACCAGAGGGACATGAAACCTTCTTACACCATCTTGATTCATCTCAGGAAACAGGGTAAAGACAAACACAGTCCTTTATGATAACATTAATTGTTCTCTGTAGCATTGTTTCACAACCCCTGCTTTGTCGAGGTGACTGTAGCGATTGGGGATAAACGTAACTGGGTAACTAGGTTATAGCGAAGCAGACAGTTTGCAGGAAGGTTTTAACCCCTTTCCTGTAACTACTTACAGCTAGGGGGACGCCTTGTACCTGATTAACTGTAACGCCATGGTTCAACTGCTGAGGCTCCTGAGGATTTGAGATGTACTTATGTAAAACACTAAGTAGGTTACTGTTATCACAAACTGTGAAATTACTAATATTACACTATTTATTTACGTTCTATAGACGGGAAATAAAATTTGATACAAAACCGAAAGGATCTATGTAATTACATGATACATATGTGCACTCGGTTGGGTGCTATTGTGATATTTACTTTTGTTTTAAGGAATTGGTTCTTATTTATGAAGATTTTAAACATGATATAAAGTATTAGTATTTATTTATTTAACCTGGTAGAGATAAGGCCATCAGGCCCTCTCTGCCCCTCTACCAGGGGATTACAACTATATTATGAACAATAAAATTGCAATTAATATTAAATTTAAAATTACAATTACAATAAAAATTAAAGTACGACAAGATTACCTGATTAATGAAAGCTAGACAATTTATCATAGGAGTTAAGAACAAAGAATATTTTTGTATTTACTGAATTACAAATTAAGCCTAGAATAACAAAATTCTATAGTGATGAAATTACCATATACTGAGATATTTTGTGATAGATTAAGAGAACTATTTACAAAAAACCATGTCTGAACGAGTCTCAATTACTGACCAAGTGCCTAGTAAGTTTTCGTTTGAATTCAATTTTATTTCGACAGTCCCTGATGCTAGCAGGTAACGAATTCCAGAGTCTTGGCAGGGCTATTGTGAAAGAGGATGAGTATGAGGAGGTTCGATGGGATGGTATTGTTAGTATTGTTTCATGGCGAGAGCGTGTGTTCAGATTGTGGTGAGAAGAAAGTTAAGTGAAGCGAGACGACAGGTACGAAGGAATAGAAGAGTTCAAGATTTCGAAGAGAAAGAGAAGTGAATGTAAATTTCTTTTCTTATCTAGTTTAAGCCAATCTATTGCTTCCAGGGATGGGGTAATATGATCATATTTACGAACATTGCTTACAAAACGTACACACAAATTATGAGCACGTTGAAGTTTCGTTTTGTTGTCGCTGGAGAGGTCAGTCAGTAAAATGTCAGCATATTGGAAATAGGGAAATACAAGTGTCTGCACAAGGGACTTTTTTAAGCAAGAGGGGAGATGAACATTTATCCTTTTTAGCACATGGATAATAGAATATACTTTTCTGCAGGTTTCTGTGATTTGCATGTCCCAGTTGAGATTATTATCCATGTGAATGCCAGGATTTTTTACCGAAGAACTGAAAGGGATATGCACTGTACTTACTTTAACGGGGGAAATGTCGAGGTGCTTGACAGCGTCGGTTTGCCGTTTCCGTCCTAATATAATTGCTTGTGTCTTTCCAGGATTGATTTTAAGACGGAGTTTCTTTGTCCATGTCACAATCGAGTGAATGTCTTCATTCAGTTTGTCTATAGCGTTATTTACTCGGTCTAAGCGGGAAGAGATGAAGCATTGAAGGTCATCAGCATACAAGCTACAATGCCTTACAAGAGATGTAATATAATTGATATATATTGTGAACAACAATGGTCCGAGTACCGACCCCTGTGGTATGCCTGATTTTATGTTAAGCCAGGAAAAGCGCAACCAATCATTGCGTAAAATTAATACTGCGGTTTAATGCTTAAAACTAAAATGAATCCACATAAGATCTTTTAATTTCCGTATTGTTTTTTGCACCACACAGACATCACGTCACGTCACGTCACGTCACGTCACGCCAACCATTTGGGATTCAACATGACGGATTGGTCTGCTCGGGGAATATACTGCTTAATCTATATGACGAAATTGTACAAAGAGTGACCTGTTTAAAAATGTAATGTAAACATTGGAAGGTCTTTTTAAACTGCTAGTTTAATACGCACAATGTAGTTAATTTTATTTCGATCGATAATTATGTATGGAATTATAGGATGGCGTAGCTCATTTAAATCCACTTTATTTATTACAGAAAAAAAAAACAATTGAAATATGTCTTCATAAACCTATTGATTTTCCATCTCAAATTGTTTTTAGGCTTTAGGGTGGAATTCATAGTCGTCACTTATAAAATGAGTGAACCCTTAAGTAATAAGTGTTTGCTTATAATAAGGGAACCCTTAAGTCAGTTCCGAATTCATAGACAACACTTATTTTCACGTAATGAGTGCTGCCGGACATGACGTCATAACAAAAGCTGACTCTCATTGAACTAATCGAAAGCAACTCTACATGTGGAGTTGCTATAAAAACCAGTTATCAATATTATCGTACTGAATAAGTTATATACAGCATTAGTTTCATGATGTTTTAAATTCTAGTTACGTGGTAGTTATAGATATAATCAGACATCCTACTAATTGGAACACATGTTCTGTAGTGGTGAATTTCTTAGATAAATAAATTAAGCCTGCCTACTATATAATACTGTATATTGAATTTATTAACATAGTGTTATATTTACTCTGTAATTTGGCAATTATAGCTACATTTTACATTTTTGGCTATGATATCTATACTTGAATATTTTTTATTTATTTTTATTTGGTATTTTTCATTTATATCTAGATCTGTGTTTTTTATTTAGGTAGTATGTATTTGTTATTTTTATTTCTAATTTGTAATTTCACTTGTATCTGTTTTATCTCATTTTTCATGTTATATGCAATTCTATGTTTTTTTAACAAATATCTGTACTGTCTGTTGTAATTGGGGCTTTGCCCTGTTATATACATAAATAAATAAACAAACAAGTGAATAAGTACTGGTAAATAAGTAAATAAATAAGTAAATAAATAAATAAATAAATGATTGATTGATTGATTGATTGATTGAATGAATGAATGAATGAATGAATGAATGAATGAATGAAAGAAAGAAATGATTGATTGATTGATTGATTGATTGATTGATTGATTGATAGATTGAATGAATGAATGAATGAATGAATGAATGAATGAATGAAAGAAATAAAGAAATAAATAAGTAAGTAAATAAGTAAATAAGTAAATAAGTAAATAAGTAAATAAGTAAATAAGTAAAGAAATAAATAAATAAATAAATAAATAAATAAATAAATAAATAAATAAATAAATAAATAAATAAATAAATAAATAAATAAATAAATAAATAAATAAATAAATAAATATCAATTTGGCTAGAGCAACAATTTCGAATTGATCTGAAAACGATATCGCTTCTTAAATTCCAGTTCTCTATACATTTCCAGAGGATTCTCCATGTCTCTAATATACCTTTTTGGGACACGTATATTTTCCTCATTTCGTTCAACAAACTCCACAAAATCCTCAAAATTATTCTCAGTATTCGTTTTGAAAATGAGTGGTCACTTAAGGGTACAGATCAGCTCACTTAAGTGATCACTCATTGTGTGAATGAGGGACAACTATGAATTAGAAATGAATATAAGTAACCACTTAAGGGTTCACTCATTTATAAGTGATGACTATGAATTCCGCCCTTAATGTTCTTAACAAGACAAATTTATTATATTGTATTTATAAAATTTATACATGAAAATAGAAATAATTTTGAATTGTATTCTCATAGTTATGAAACAAAGGTATGAATTCTTTATGATTGTTTGAACCAAAATGCAACACTGTTACAGTATTTAATCATAGTAGTAATTTAGGCCCAAGAATATATAACAAATTTATATTTAAATATCCTAATCTTGTCAATTCTAATAAGTCTAGTATTAAATTTAAAAAGTTATGTATGGATTTTATAAAAATTGTAAATTTAAATTTATATATTTTTATTGTGTGTGTGTGTGTGAGAGAGAGAGAGAGGGGGAGGGAGAGAGAGAGAGAGAGAGCGCCTGGCCTTAATTAAGGATGGCCACGAGGATCCGGAAATTAATAGCAAACAAATATCATAATTTTGATCTCCATTACTGGTGATCGCTACTTATTTGCGTCAACGCTTAAGTATTGCTATTCAACGCGGAAATGCAATGAGCGTTTTGGGTACTCTTCCAGAGTCCAGCCCTTTGGACGAACTTTTTCTCCTGTAAAATTTATTATCTGTATGTAAATGTTTATATTTAGTTTTTATATATGTGTAATTGTAACGGTGAAAATATTGTTAATCAAATAATTTTTTTTTTCATAAGTGTATATTATTTTCGGGAGTGTTTTTGTATACACAAACGCATTATTAAATTGGTTCTAACTTCTATACCACCTTTATAAAGGTAAACACGCTTTGAAATATTTAAGTGATTATATATAGACAATAATAAAGTTTACTTTTAAATACATCGGCATCAGAAGCAATTATTTACGCAAAGCTTAAACATAGCAAGCACAGGACCTCGAAAAAGTCAGATTCAAAATATTTCTTATTAAGGGAACCAGGTAGTGATTACGGGTCAAAACACCGATTTTTTATTCTGTGTTTAAATAAAAGTAAAGAACTTGCTCTTTAAAACAATATAAATATTGTATGGGGTATTTGTGCAGATAAGTCCTTTAAGTGACCTCTTTAAATTTAGCGGTGCATGTACTTCATACATTCTTCTTTTTTTTTAAATGCAGTTTTCAATAAGTTGACATTTTTCAAACTTGGGTGCACTTTTCTCTGAAACTACTCAATCAATTTACATGATATTTTTACATGATCGTTCTTCAGCCTATGTTCTACATAATAGACCTATGGGTTTAAGAATATCACACAGATAACACGAGAAAAAAATATATATGCATTGAAAAAAATTGCAAAAATTATTAAACAGAGTTCAATCTTTTTTCTGTTTCACTAGGAGTGAAATATTTAACTAAATTTTGCTTCAGAATTTACAATATACATTACTAGATAACTTAAAAAAATACAAGGTGTGTGAGTGAAGATTGTAGCAAGTAATGTGCACCAGAAGAATGGGGTACACTTAGCAAAGTGGGAAAACAGTTCATCAGTTAGGGCTTTCTTTTGCACTTGGATACGAAACTAATTAGTTGTTTTTATATCACTGAATTCAGAATGATTGATTGTATAAGCATGGGAACTTATATTCCACTCTGACCACTAAAAGCCTGGAAATATTAAACTAAACTTCTGTACTGAAATTTTTTAATTGAACATGGCATCATTATCCACTCCCCTTAAATTTTCTTACCTCGGGTCGTTATTACTGCAAATGCCTTGCATGGACATAAATAAAAGTATTTACGGTAAGACAGGTACTACACAAACGCATCGAGACTTGTTTCTTGGTGAAACTGCTGCAGGATGGGAGCAAGATAACAAGGTGTTTTCCCAGCAGGAGCCTTAACTTTGTGGCTGCGTATTGCGCACATTTAATTAACCAGGCCTCCGCTACGAGCGCCGCCACTTTCCCTTTCAATTAAGGTAGCAGAGGGAGGCATTACAATCTACTTCCGTTCTTAATTAATCACCTGAATTATCATCGATAATAATTGCCTTTATACGTAACAGTTTACGTGCATCTTATGATTGTGTTTGGGTGTTTAGCAATGCGTAACTCTACCTCTGTTTCCTACATACAGCGATCCTTAGTTCGATTCCAATTCAGTCTAAATGTAATACCTCTTATGAATGGGTTGGTGTATATATCATTTCAAATGTATGCAGTCCCATTAAGGGTATTGTCGACCGATTGTACCGAATGTATTGTAATGTAGGTGCAATGCGATTTCCAGGCAGAGTCTTGCAAGTGAAATTTTATTCGCATGCATTGGACTGTGCAACGCATTCATATGCTTATACCCGGACGTAGGAGTTGGGTTTCGTGTACACAATGCACAGTTCGGAGCTCGTGTTTATAGTTCAGATCTGATTACGTATAAATTATGTAACGTAGTTTGAAATAAATAGGAAATCATATTACAATTCAATAATTAACCTCAAAGGGTTTTGTCGTTCGAAGGTAATGCCATATTAAATACTGATTATGCTGTATTTACTGGCAGTTAGGAAATGTTATACGACTGTTGTTAAACGAATGAATGGGTTTCATTTATTTTCAGTATGTACGAGTGAATTCACACTAAAATTATGTACTCCTCATAGCAGGGCAAGAAGCTGTGCATTTTCTCATTCGTTTTGTCGTGAAAAAGTTATATCAAAACAATCCTCCAGTACTCGCGTGGCATACATTTGTAATCCACTGAATTATTGATAATCATTTAAAATGGAATAATCATATTCATTATACAGGGTCATCATTTCATTTTTACTTCTATTTTTATTGTACCTGAGTTTTTGAATGTACTTCACATCCACCCATTCTAAGAGCAAACTTCCAATCGTTCTCCACACAGAACCAAGACCGCGTATGCAGTCAAAGTCAGTAACAGTACTGAGTTAGTGACTATAGTATGTTCCAGAAATATGTTCACGTCTTTCAGTGACGAAAGAGCTTTGAATATTGAATCATATTTTCACACAGGTACTGTCGTCTATTTGCCTACGTCGCATCCAGGTTTCCCCCACCCGCTCCTGCTCGCCCCTCTGTAAAGGCTAGTGGCTGGGCAGTCTTAGCTCTTTTCTGAAAACATTAATTTCTTTTAGGAATTGGAATTGTCGTAAAACTGATTAAAATAACTTAAGTAAAAGAACCTCGTTAAATAATTAACTGTAACGTGATTTCTCCCCTTTCTACGACCCTGCGACAAAACCACTTGGACGGACAGTAGATAGCATGTCTAAGTAATTTATCTTTTCGGATCGGGCAGAGGTGAAGATTGAATTTACAGTACGTAAGGTACTCTTTTAAAGAGTAGGTACAGAATTATTTCAACATGAGTTACTAGCACGAAGGACGAAACTGGTAATTGCAATTAGGTACAATAGTACGATAATATGCACAAAAGAACTGAAGCCTGTATCGAAATGAACGGCCACCATTTTCAAAATTGTATTTAAATATCCATATTATGATTATTTTTCAATTTAAATTCATTCTTTATATTGTACGCTAATGTGCTATAGAGAGTATAATGTACACTGCATAATGATTACGTCCGAATGGATAGCTCAGTTCGTGAGTAAAGACACTTATTGTTAATACAGTACTGTATTTTGGTTAAGCAAAAACCTAATGAAAATTATCAAACTCAAAATCGCCATATTTCCTAGTTTATGTAAATAGATGAACTACTTTTCTTCCCTCCTATACCTAGTAAAGTGATTTCTTTATACTTTACGCCAGTATCATCGAACTCCATTCGTGGAAGGGGGTAGCAAACGATGTTTTCGATTCTCTACCGTTAATCCATGGGTATAGCCATTACAGATGTTTGTAAAAATAAAATGATGTCCCTGTATTTGTAATAAATTACGTAAAACATTAAGTTGCTTTCTTATTCTAAGAAATATTTTGTCAATTAACTTTTACGTGTAATTTATTTAGCATTATTTCAATCTATATTTATGTATGGTATTATAGGTTGGGGTGGAACTTATAAATCCAACCTTTATCCGTTAATTTTACTACGAAAAAAGTATTAAAATTTTGTTTAAAAAAGCAGAAAGATTACCCAACTGAATTGTTGTTTAAACATTTCAAAGTTTTCAACATTAAACAAATGTATTATTTTCTTTTATTAAAATATTTTCATAGAAATTTTAATAACTTTGATAGGTACATACATAAATATAGAACTAAAAATATGAATTCTCTGCGTTTATGTGAACAAAAATGTAAAACCAATGCAGCTTTTTATCATAGCATGAGTCAAGGTCCCAGGTTATTAAACAAATTTTATTCCAATAATATTTCAACCACGAATCCTCTCAAAATTAATAAAAAAATTTAAAAATTTGTATTGGTTTTATTGTTTGGCTTTAAACATATTAAACACTATTTAATCTGTATTCACTCTCAATTTTAATTTTATTTTTGTCTGTATTGGAATCCCCTCCTGAGCACGAGTCTTACTCATTCAGGAGTGGGCTAGTTTATCTTTCATTGTATTTATTAATTTGTATTCATTTCATACTTACTAGCAATAAATAAATAAATATTGTAACTCTTTTCTCTTTACTAATATAAATGAAGGGGTCAGAAGCAAAGGGATTTAAGTACACTTAATTTAGTTGAGAGATTATGTGTTTGGAAGTGCTTAAGTTTTCGTAAATTCCTTGATTTTTTTATTTCAATTTCAATTTGTGATGATGTTAAAATATACAGGGCTTTCATTTCAAAACTTCCCAGTCTAAATAACTAATTATTTAAATTTAATAGTCTACAACACCTGTGGAGTAACGGTTAGCGCATCTGGCCGCGAAACCAGGTGGCCCGGGTTCGATTTCCAGTCGGGGCAAGTTACCTGGTTGAGGTTTTTTCCAGGGTTTTCCCTCAACCCAATATGAGCAAATGCTGAGTAACTTTCACTGACATTATCACCTTCAACTCAATCAGACGCTAAATAGCCTGAGATTTTGATAGAGCGTCGTAAAATAATCTACCAAAATAAATAAATGAAATTGAATACAATTTAAACAACAAACACGTCAATTTACATATTAAGAGGGAAGTCTGAAACCAGGTTTAATTGCATTTTAAATTACACCCCCAACCCCAGTCTCCCCCACTTTAAAATTTCAAATGGTACCCCTATATTTTTGTATTAAACATGAAACGGCATTAAATTGTTTATACACCCCAAACATTTGTTTTCGCATCTTTTGTTTCTATCGTCACCTGGCAACCAGGATTATTGTTTGTGTTGATTAGAGCCAAAGAGAATAAAGCTACAAACACTTATTGAGCATTTCATGTAATAGTTGTGTTTGTGTATTAAATTATTTGAAAATGGTGTATACACTTCAAGAGAGGGTTTTACCCTCAACCCAATATGAGCAAATGCTGGGTAACCTTCACTGGCATTATCACCTTCATCTCAATCAGACGCTAAATAACCTGAGATTTTGATAGAGCGTCGTAAAATAATCTACCAAAATAAATAAATTAAATGGAATACAATTTAAACAACAAACACGTCAATTTACATATTACGTAAGTGCAAGTTTGAACCAATAAATTATTGAGATTTGCGTTAAAATAATAAGTCTAGGAAATTGTATATTTAGTATGTAGAACTACATTTGTTTATAGATCTTTTGTTATATTAAGTTTTGTACTTGTGAACTATATCAATAAATAAATCAATCAATCAATCAATCAATCAATCAATCAATTTACATATTGAGAGGGAAGTCTGAAACCAGGTTTAATTGCATTTTAAATTACACCCCCAACCCCAGTCTCCACCACTTTAAAATTTCAAATGGTACCCCTATATTTTTGTATTAAACATGAAAGGGCATTCAATTGTTTATACACCCCAATCATTTGTTTTCGCATCTTTTGTTTCTATCGTCACCTGGCAACCAGGATTATTGTTAGTGTTGATTAGAGCCAAAGAGAATAAAGCTACAAACACTTATTGAGCATTTCATGTAATAGTTGTGTTTGTGTATTAAATTATTTGAAAATGGTGTATACCCTTCAAGAGAGGACGTAAATCATCATCTTTTATTACATTTTGGAAATTATATAAAATAAGCTGTTTTTCCATCCTACAAACAACTGATAATAACAGAAATACAGGTTGCCAGGCAACGCTAGAAAACAAAAGATGCCAAAACAAATGGCTGAGGTGTATAAACAATTGAATGCTCTTTCATATTTCAGTATAAAATATAGTGGTGCCGTTTGAAATTACAAAGTGGGGAAGGCTGAGGGTGGGGGTGAAATCTAAAATTCAATTAATCCTAGTTTCAGATTCTCCCCTCAATATCTAAATTGACGCGTTTCTTTGTTTAAATTCAATTCAATTTAACTAATTAGTTATTTAGAGTGGGAAGTTTTGAAACGAAAGCCCTGTGATATCCCTTTTCCACTAAAATTTTAGATGCTAACAGTTGAGAATACAACATCATAATTTTCGATTTACTTATTTATAATTTTATTTATTCCTATAAGCGGTTCATGAACATCTCTACATGTATTTTGTATTGCTACAGTGGTTATTTTGTAATAAGTAATATATAATATTATATATAATATATATGATAATATAGAAAAATGACTTCTCATATAAAACACATGTATTTGAACTCAATAGTGATTTAAATTTTAAGAATAAGAAAATGGTCTAGCGTGTACCTTATAATAACTGGAAATTATTATCGAAAGAGTCTTTAATTACGTTGTTTGCATCATAAAACTCATTAGGCGTACATTTTTTGACATCACTATATTTATAATATAAATCAGTTCGAAAAGAGTTACACTGTATCACAAACAGTTTAATAGTATTATTATTATTATCATTATCATTATTATTATTATTATTATTATTATTATTATTATTATTATTCACATGTGCTGTAACAATGTTCTTGATTCTTGTTATATTTTGGAGATGTTACAGTGGGTAACGTACTGAAAATTATTGAAAAAATAAACGAAAATTGAAGAATTTATTACTCAGTAAGAAAATAAATAGAAGAAGAAGTGTTTTGGCATAAAGTAAAGTTACGTGTACATGAGCTGTAAAAAATCAACTATCTGCTTCAACTATTGTCGAGAAAAAGTTCCTTGTGTAAGATATAATTTAACATTGTCAAGATAGGCGATCCTGTACACCCTTAACTGTCTCTCCCGTCTCAGATAAGTGTATAAAGTTTAAAGTCATTAATTCCATGTACAGTGTTCAAGGCACCTCTAGTATACAGTGGGAGCAGAGTAAAAGTTTCGCGAGTGAAGTGACATTTATTAAGCACAGATACAATTTAATGTAAGAAGTCATACACAGAATGTAAAAATATGGTTCCAGGGTCGAACAAGTGACGTCCTAGCTATGTTCCAGAGAGTGAATTTTATGGAAGCTCTCCAGCCAAACCAATAAAATAAGTTATATGTTTTCCATAACCATGAGACAAATGACCGACTCCACGACGAGCCGCGGGGGAGGCCAACAAATCACGAGGGAGGGTAAGAACAAACTCTCCTCCACGCTCAGAAACCTCGATCCATTTCCGAGCCTGACGTCCGTAACAAAACTAATATCTGCACTCCAATCAATTCTGCGTCTATTTGTGTAGAAGATAATCTTCTACTATTTTCCTTATTTTATATTTCATTAATTTTACATGTATCCAATTTACTCAACAGTTCCTACAGTGACTCCTTCTAAACAACCAGAGTTCGATTCTTGAAAAAAATTGAGAACATTTTCTTTGACTATTTCGATTTCTTCCTTTATTTCCATTCAGCATTGCTACATTAACACCGTAACACTCTTTCATCATCTGTAATTTATTTATTATTTATTTATTTATTTATTTATTTAATTTGGCGGCCGGGTAGCTCAGTTGGTAGAGCAGCTGGAAGGTCCGGGGTTCGATCCCAGGTGGTGACAGGATTTTTTTCTCGTCACCAAACTTTCAGAACGGCCCCGAGGTTCACTCAGCCTCCTATAAAATTGAGTACCGGGTCTTTCCCGGGGGTAAAAGGCGGTCAGAGCGTGGTGCCGACCACACCACCTCATTCTAGTGCAGAGGTCATGGAAAGCGTGGGGCTCTACCTCCATGCCCCCCAAATGCCTTCATGGCATGTTACGGGGATACCTTTACCTTTTTTTACCTTATTTATTTATTTATTTAGTTACTTATTTATTTATTTATTTATTTATTTATTTAGTTACTTATTTATTTATTTAGTTATTTAGTTACTTATTTATTTATTTAGTTATTTATTTACTTATTGATTTATTCACTTATTTACTTGTTTACTTATTTATTTATTTATTTACTTATTTATTTGTTTACTTATTTATTTGCTTACTCATTTACTTACTCATTTATTTACTTATTTTTTAGTTATTTACTTATTATTATTATTATTATTATTATTATTATTATTATTATTATGAATAATTGTCTTTTTTGTATGCCTCATTTATTTTGACCTGCTGTTCACATATTATTATGCTTTTTTCTTTCTTTCTGTATGTTATATATTATGTCTGATTTCTTCTTATTTGTTGTTTATATTTATTATTATTATTATTATTATTATTATTATTATTATCATCTTATTCAGTTTTGTGTGTAAAATTGTAGTGTAATTTGTAAATTTGTAGTGTTTTTGTAACGCAGTCTTTACTCCTGGTTGAGTGTTAGAGAAGGCCGTATGGCCTTAACTCTGCCAGGTTAAATAAATCATTATTATTATTATTATTATTATTATTATTATTTATTTACTTATTTACTTACTTAATTACTTATTTATTATTTACTTATTTATTTACTTAATTACTTACTTAATTACTTACTTATTTACTTACTTAGTTATTTATTTATATACTTTTCTAATAATTGTAACATAAAATATAATATAAATAGAAAAATCTTTAGGTCACCTCTGAAAGAATAGAACTCGTGCTCAGTGGCGGATTCCTGAATTGAAATTAAAAAGTATATAATACAATTTGTCATGAAGAGGTCCACTGCATTTCTGAAGACGACTCTCACAGAAGAGCGGATATAATAGCAATAAACAGGCAACAACAAAAGGCTATTATCATAGATCCAACTATACGCATGGAGAGAGATCTAAACCAAGCTCATCAGGTTGATCAGGAAAAGAGGGCCATTTATGAACCTTGTATTCCCTACCTTAGTGCCAAGTATAACATCTCTCTCTTCAATTGGTCAGTGACAGGTTTATTTTTTGGTGCTCGGAGTTCTTTACCAAAATTTAAATATAATTTTTTAAAACAATTATCAACATCATCTTTTCAAAATCAAAAAATTAACTCTCAAATTCTTAAAGATTCCCTGCAGATTATACAGTTTCATTTATACCACTCAGAAGGCCTTATTTAAGAATATGCTAATTTTAAATAAAATCTTTTACTTATAAGTATAATTTTATAGTCATCTTCTAAGATTTTATTTTATAGTTGATAATCAGTGGTGCTTAATTATTACATTTAATTTTTATAACAATATTCATATTTAATTGATTATATTTGTTTGCTATTAACTTCCGGATCCTCGTGGTCGTCCTTAATTAAGGCCAGACGCCAGATTAAATGGCGATCATACTCGTGTTAATTATGGATTCATGTGCGGCTTAGAGCTGTTTCGGTGCTACTTGACACCATCCTCAGAGCCTACTAGATCTCGGCGCTATCTCAACTTCTCTGCCTGTTGTGTGGGTGCGTTCGTGTGATGAAGAGTTGTGTCACAGTGTGTGTATTCTGAAATTGATCTGTGTGGTGAGAATTTGATCAGGGTGTGTTTTAGTGTGTCTGTATATTTCATATTGTTCTAGTGTGTTGAGTTTTTGGTTCTTGGGTTGTATGTGTAGGATTTCCATGTCTGTATTTATGTAATTGTATGTGTGGTTGGCATCAGTTATGTGATCGGCGTATGTAGATGTATTGTGTCCTCTGGTTATTGCTTTAATGTGTTCTTTGTATCGAGTTTGGAATGATCTAACTGTCTGTCTAATGTAGAAACTATCGAAACTATTACATGTGAGTTTGTATACGCCTGTGTGGTTGTATTTATTTGTTTGTGTGTTGAGATGTCTTTGTAGTGTATTTTCTGTTCTGTATGCTAAGTTGTATTTCTGCTTTCTGAATGAGGATGCGATCTTGTGTGTGTTTTTGTTTTCGTATGTTAGTGTGATGTATTTCTTGTGTTCTTGTGTTTGTGTTGTGTTTTGTGTGTTTTTGTGTTTGTTGAGTTTTTGTTTTGTCTTCCTTATGATGTTGTCTATTATGTTTGGGTTGTATCCGTTTTCTTGTGCTATGTATTTGATTGTGTTCACTTCTTCATTGTAGTGTTGTTGGCTCATGGGTATGTTGAGTAATCTGTGTACCATTGTCCTGAATGCAGCATGTTTGTGTTGTGTGGGGTGGTTAGATGTGTTGTGTATGTGTGTGGTGGTGGTGGTTGGTTTTCTGTATATTTTGAAGATGTGTTTATTGTCGACTTTTGTTATGGTGATGTCTAGGAAATTTATGGAGATATTGTTTTCAAGTTCCAGTGTGTATTGGAGTTTTGGATGTATTTTGTTTATGTATTGGTGTAGTTGTGTATTTGTCGTTTGTTTCCTTTGTATAGTATGAGTATGTCGTCTACGTATCTGTGCCAGTATAGCGCCGAGATCTAGTAGGCTTTGAGGATGGTGACGCATAGCACCGAAACAGCTGTAAGCCTCACATGCTTACATAATTAACACGAGTAAGATCGCCATTTATTTATTTATTTATTATACTCCAATTTTACAAAGAACCCTATTTTACCTGAGATAGGTATGTTAGGGTTATAAATACATAATAGTAGGCTAATAATAATAATAATAATAATAATAATAATAATAATAATAATAATAATAATAATAATAATAATATGATATAGGTTAATGAAGTCTCCTATTGAATTAGTCTTACGTGTTAATTATGAAATTAATACACTTTAACAAATCTATATATTCAGCAAATTTGTACAAAGTTTTTTACGTTATACACATGAATGAATGAAATGGAATGAGTTGAAATTAAATCCTAAAATACAATCTTATATTTCTATTAATAAGTTTCATGAAATGTATGCTATATTATAACCTAAGCAAATATCTAATCCTAGTATTCACTAGAATGTAGTTTAAATTTCTGTGGGTTGAAATCTCTGAAGACGTTACACAGTTTTCCGTTAAACATTGTTGTCACAAGTAATTATATACATCACAAACACAAGAACACAAAAATACATCACACTAACATACGGAAAAAAAAGCACATAATTACTACCTACATTCAAGAAATTAAATTACAACATCCCATACAGAACAAATAACACTCTACAAAAGCATCTCAACACACAAACAACACAAACAAACACCACACAGGCGTATACAAACTCAACTGTAACACCTGCAACAACTTCTACATTGGACAAACAGGCAAATCGTTTCAAACAGGTTACAAAGAACACATCACAGCCATAACAAAATTACAAAACACCTCCACATATGCAGAACACATACCAAATGTTAATCACACCCACAGAGACATCACCACAGACATGGAAATATTACACATCCAACCAAAAACGCCAGAACTAACACAGTAGAACAATATGAAATATACACACAAAAAACATTTAATCAATTATTTATATTCAAGTGTTAAAAGCAGTGTACGAAAGTTTCAACATGAACTATAATTGAGGCGTTTAGAAGTCAACATGAGTAACTCCACTTTTGGTTATTTCGGAGTTTCTAAGTTGGCAATGTACTAAATTGACCATATTTTCAGTCGTCAATGTGATTAACTCGATAGTTCAGTGGAGAGCCCACAGAACGCAGTGTTATTCTTGACTACATCACAGAATTAATTATATGCATTTAACTTTAACCTTGAATATCTTAAAATCTTTGGAAAAGGAGTTAATCATGTTGACTTCTGAACGCCTCAATTATTAAAGAGGGCAGAAAATATATATTCAGATTTAGGCTTACGCCTATATTATACTTAAAATTGTGTGAATATCTATTTTATTGCAGTATTACATGTGATAAAAGTTAATAATGTAAAATGGTTTTACAATTAACTACATATTAAAGCCAAGGAAACTATAATTGTTACCAAAATACATAAAAAGGCCGCAGAAAGTATGAGCAGAGAGATTTATGATCGTTGGCAAAGAATATATCCCGTCGATGCTGCTGCCACCTACGGGCAAATTACTTGAAAAAGGCGTCAAATCAGATAATTTCAAAATATCAGGCATACAAGTTACGAAAAGAAGGACATTTCTTGATTTTTTAAATTCCGACCGGACCCCGGACGAAATAATAGTGGACATAAAACACTAAGGGTCGTATTCATAGACATTTTTAGCGCGGGCTTCCGGTGGATGATCAGCGTTTTTCGTATTCATAAACCAGTGTTAGCGATAGGATATGATTTGAATTCTGTACTAGTAACCAGTGGATAGCCGGGGCTAGCTTAGTACGCTCGTAGCACGTGCTGCCAAATGTCTATGAATAGCACCCAGAAGGACGAAAAAATATAGTGGACGGAATATCAAAGGGACGTACGAAACAGTGGACATAGCGTCTGGGAACCAATGAATGACCTTTAATAGTAATATGCGTTACAAGAGCGGTATGTTGACGTTTTCATGGTCGAGGAAAAGATTGAAAAAGCGAAACGTATTTGAGCTTCTTTAATTTCTGAGAACATGAAAATAAACATACCGCTCGTGTATCGTACATTATTTTATGCGAAGATCGTTTATTACATACCTGAAAGACGAATTTCTAATTAGTTGGAATGAAATCTCCATGTTGGTTTCTGTTTAATGACGGCAACTTCGGAAAACCAAAATATCTTTCTTCAACATTGTTGCTGTAAAATGTTTTCTGTGTTTACTATACTCCAGCAGGCCGTGATATACGTCTGTCTTTTTTTTCCCCCCAGTCTATAAATGCGAACTTAAAACAAACGGTAAGGTTATGTAATGATTTATTTTTCATTTTAATATTTTAACAATATTATTTATATAACATATTGCAGTAATAACATCGGCATCTGGAATCTTGTTGATTCTTTCACGGCTTCCTTAATGTTACTTGTATCAGGAATGCAATAAGTTTCGTGGAGTAGTAGACTTTACTTAATTTTTGCAAATATTTAAAAACAATAATTAACATTGCAATTTAGGTGAAATTGCAGTGGTAAGTTTGCAATTTATAATTATTACTATGCTAAACGTCTCTAAAAATAATATGTTAAAAGCCTAAAGCAGTAAAATGAATGTCGCGCTTAAGCGGTAAGAAGAGGGAAATTGTTATGTGTGTTACGTTGGGAATACTGAATGTGGTATTTCACACTTACCGCGTATTGGTTCTGTGCGGAAAACAAGCAAATACGCACGATCTCGCACAAATTAAATTTACATGCTATTGAAATACACTAGAGGGGTAAATGATTCTTCATTAGAATTTCTATCGATATGGACAAAAATTACGGCCCTACTCGGAATAATTACCGCATAAGAGGGTGTTAAACATTTGAGAAAGTTTTTTCTGAGAACACTATCGACTTTTTACCAATGTGGATTACACTTTTTTTGTTACATACAACGTGAGCTATTCGCTCTGAAAATCTGCTGGATTATTTCACTTCCACCCTGTATAGTGACCTATATATGGGTCTTTGAAAGTACCAATTTTATTATCGAGAAAGTACGACAAGAAGAATTAAATTTAGAAAAGCGAGATAGTTCAGAATGTTTTACAACGGTCAAATTTAATGTTTTATATATCCAAGACCTACTTTCATTTGTTCATATCTGAATATGCTATAACAATACAACTTTGGATGGCCTTCGAAATTCTACATAAGCCCAGTTTCAAATTGTTTACAAAAACAAATGTATTCATTTGCGAATAATGAATCCACACTTATCGTTTTCGTAAATTATACAGCTTGTAATTTTTTCCTGTGAATTTCGTTAGAAAAATTTTACTAAGCATTGAATAACAGCATTTTGATACACGCATTACATGCTGCGATTTTTTTAAAAATAACTAATCAAGTTTCTGCTGTATAAATTTATATTTAAGGGCTAACCAATATTTACCCAGCAACGAAAATGTTTCTAAAAAGTGCAGAATCACAGATCTTTCTTTCATATGGGGCAAGGTTGGCACTACTTGCCAGTGGTCATAGATCCAGCTCAAGAAACCATCAGTCTTGGTGTGACAACTTAAAGAACTATCTGCAGCCAAAGAAGAGATAAAGCGCTGGTAATGAAGATGGAGTGAATTTCTCATACTCGATCTGTTTCTTTCTTCCACACAATTTTAAGACTGGTTGAGTTCCATGTAGGTTTCTTCGGAGATACGAGACTCTCAGGAACGTTGATTTGGGGACAATTTCTGCGATATTTTATTATAATTTCTTGTGTCGTAAAACATAAATAAAATAAAACATAATTTGTTACAACTTGAGATGAAATCTTAAAGATTTTCTCCTTATTTCATAACGATATTGTATGAATTACTTGGTTTTAAACGTAATTCACAAAGTTTCGAAGCAATTTTTAAAGTATTGAGTGAGTTATTATTGCACTACAAATGACGAGATACGCGGCGGTGAAGTTGGTACAAAGCGAAGAAACTTCTATACTAATAATAAATCTGTAGCCGAAATTTTTCTGGTAATTTTCGATTTTCCAAAAATAATTGGTCCTAACATATATAATTAACCACCCTGAAACCGAAAATCGCTTTTTTGAAATTTTTGTTTGTATGTCTGTCTGTCTATCTGTCTGTCTGTTTGTTACCTTTTCACGCGATAATGGATGAACAGATTATGAACAGATTTCGATGAAAATTGGAATATAAATTATGTTCGTTGTGACTTAGATTTTAGGCTATATGGCATTCAAAATACATTATTTAAAAGGGGAGTTATAAGGGGGCCTGAATTAAATAAATCGAAATATCTCGCTTATTATTGATTTTTGTGAAAAATGTTACATAACAAAAGTTTCTTTAAAAATAATTTGCGATAAGTTTTATTCCCTCAAAAAATTTTATAGGACTGATATTTAATTAGATAAATGAGTTTTAAAATTAAAATAACTGCATCTAAGGCCGTATAATGAAATAAAAAACAAATGACTTCGTCTATACGGGGCCTTGGACAGCAACAATCGAAAGCTATGAAAGATAGCCTACAGAGAATGTGTCTGTGTTCATATGAAGTAATATCGGAAGCTAAATTAACCGATTTGTATAATTAATTATTATTTCACCATTGGAAAGTGTAGTTTCTCTAGATGGACATAATGCTATAATATTAATACAGTAACTTCTGATATAATATAATATAATATAATATAATATAATATAATATAATATAATATAATATAATATAATATAATATAATATAATATAATATAATATATAATATACGTAATGTAATATTATATAATATAATTTAAGTTATTTGAAGTGTTCAGAACCATAGCGGGCCAAACGCCATTTACTAAATACGTAGAAAACAAGGGTTAAAATTAAGTTATTACCATAATTCAATGGAAACCTATAACAAGTAAAATGAAGTATACACATTAAATCTAAATGATGTCAATGTTCATTAAACTATGGTTGCATGTAATAAAACTTAGAAACATGTTAAAGGAATTGTCATTGCACCAATGAGTGGTCTCTGGACCAATATGATGGCATTTTAATTATTTGAATGCAATTTAAATTAAGTAACATATTAAACGATTTATCCTTCTGTCAAACACGAATGTTCCCTGGATCAAACGTCCTATTTTAATTATTAATTACTTTATATTTATTTATGTACACTAATGTTTGCCGACGATCAGGTTATTATCGCTAAAACAGAGGATGCTTTACAAAGAGCCATTTATAATTTGCAAATAATCGCCTCTGATTTCAATATGGAAATCTCAAAAGAGAAAACAAAAGTCATGGCATTTTCGGGAGAGAACCCAATTCCAAGTAATATCATGATAAATAATACTTTAATTGAACGTGTTAACTCATTTAACTATTTAGGTTATAACCTCTCTTACATCACTGATGAAGATATGTCAAACGAAATATCTAAATTCATAAAAATCACTGGCGTCATTAACGCCGTCTTCAAATCCTCCCATGTTCAGAAACATACAAGGCTAAAGGCATATAAAACACTAGCTCGACCGGTCCTCACTTACTGTAGCGAGGCATGGACAATCAGAAAACCTGCTGAGCAAAGGCTGACGACAGCTGAAATGAGGTTCATGAGACGAACAGCGGGATGCTCTTTGCTGGAACACCGTAAAAATGTGGACATATTGTAGGAACTCAAAATGGATCCTATAGTTAATTTTGTTCAACAATATCGACTTCAGTGGAAAAAACATGTCGAAAGGATGGATCGCACTAGATGGCCTAAACAGATTCTTACTTATGTACCAAGAGGAAAGAGGAAATTGGGAAGACCACGAAAGCGCTGGCATGAGACCGTAACAGATCCTGTAGGGTCTAATACGTGAGGGATATGATAATGATATTTATTTATATCGGGTGCAGCGGAGCGCACGGGTACGGCTAGTAATATATAAATACAGAACACGAAATAAAGAATTTTCTCTTTTGTACTTGTATTTTTTGTGTTCTGTATTTAACTATTGTGTAAATTGTCTTTCTTCGCTTTTGTACCAACTTTACCACGCAGTATCTTTCCATTCGTAGTCCAATAAATAATTCAATCAATACTTTAATATTACATTATGCAACGAGCCTATAATGGTAATAATTAAGACGCGAGTATGTTTATGAAACGAGCGCAAGCGAGTTTCATAATTTTCATACCAGCGTCTTAATTACCATTATAGGCAAGTTTCATACGACTTTTTATGTTCGACCATATTTCTAACTTGAAATTATTCATAAGTATTCATGTTATTCTTATCTGACTGGGGAGCATAACTGACCTTGTGCAATAGTCTACCTCATAAATTGTGACATGTGCGCAGACGCGAAAGTATTGATTTTTCCGAGAAACAAAGTCGACGACCTTGATATAATTTTGAGAGTAATATAAACATTAATCTTGATATAACCTTGAAATTGAATTCAACATTGTAAAACGAGTTGACAAATTGAATTTATTTGAATATTACTTACAATTAACGCTAATTATTATAGTAACAGAACATAACCTTCTGCGACAGTATTGGATTTCCAGCCTCCGTGACATTTCGCTAGTTGTCTTTCGATTGCATATCCGAGAATAATCGATACTTGCGCTTTCATGGCATATTCTGATTGGTTGGAGAACTGAACTTTAATGAATAGGTGTACTTTAATGAGGTCCATTAAAGAGCTCCTACCAGGTGTATAATTACTACATTTCGGCATGATCGGGCATAAAAATAGTTTTATATCTGAATTACGTTTAAAATGCAGTAATTATAGAATATCGTTATGAAATAAGGAGAAAACCTTTAAGATTTCTTCACAAATTGTAACAAAGAACACATGGAAATGTTAAAACAAGATAAGAAATTCTAACGCAATAATTAAACATTCATTACATACTTACAATTTAGTTAGTAGTAGTCTAGTAATAGTGATGGTGGTGCCAGTGGTAGTGGTATTTTTATTTGGTTATTTAGCGACGCTGTATCAAATACTAGATTATTTAGCGTCGATGGGAGTGGCGAAAGCGAGATGGTGTTTGGCGAGATGAGGCGAGGATTCGCCATAGATTACCTGGCATTTTCTTTACGGTTGGGGAAAACCTCGGAAAGAACCAACCATTCCATTCTCAATTAATGATTACACTGAACTGAAAGGAAAAGGTATTGAATATTAAATGTAAACAAACAACAACAACCCTTCTCGTCTCTTACAAACATCTCAAAAAACAAACAGGGGTGCACACATTCGCATACATTGACATATGCCCGTGCAAATACATTTTCAACGGTTACTTAGAAACGACGCGACACGTCAAGAGACATAGGTTGTTTAACAAAAAGGGTTCCTTATTGTTAGATCTATCACCCCTCAGAGTTTGTCGCAGAGATTTTGAATCACCCTGTATATTGGACTAGCTTTTAGGGCAGGGCTGGGCACATTACGTGATTCTGAGAAATGAGCGCTGTGTCCTTTAAAGCGCGGGTCTTGCGAGCGCTGTGACGTAAGCATACTGTACGTCATTCATTGTCGGTGCAGTGGTGATTCTGCAGTATGATGGCGAACTTTGAAGACGGAGCTTCCGCTCATACACTAAAGCGTCCCGCTACTCCCAATGCTTTTAATGTATCATGGGAGGAGGAGTTCTTTTTGGTAGAGAGCAGTGGATTAGCAAAGTGTTTAATTTGGCATAAAACACTCCAACTGATTAAGAGGTTCAATATCCAACGACATTATTCTTTACAACCTGCTACTGAATATGACAAATATGTTGGTAATGAACGCCATAAATTAATACAACTTAAAGAAAATGTTTCTCAGGTACATTATATTAGAGTATCTATTTGATATTTACATTGCATTATAAGTTATTATACATTTAGTAATATATAATTTTAAATTATACAATTATTCTGATATATCATAGTATAGTATATTACAGTTCATGATATATCATATAATATATCATGAACTATAATATACTATACTATGATATATCATAATACTTGTATAATTTAAAATTATATAATGCTAAATGTACAATGATAACTTATAATGCAATATAAATATCGAATAGATACTCTAATGTAATGTACCTGAGAAACATTTTCTTTAAGTTGTAATAATTTATGATCATATATAATATCATATATCATATCATATATCGTATCATATCATATCACATATCGTATCATATCATATATCATATCATATATCATATCATATATCGTATCATATCATATCGTATCATATCGTATCATATATCATATCGTATCATATCGTATCATATATCATATCATATCATATCATATCATATCATATATCATATCATATATATCGTATCGTATCATATATCGTATCATATCGTATCATATATCATATATCGTATCATATGTCATATATCGTATCGTATCATATATATCATATATCATATCATATCATATCATATCATATCATATCATATCATATCATATCATATCATATCAAATCATATATCATATCATATCATGTCATATCATATCATGTCATATCATATATATCATATCATATCTCATATCATATATCATATCATATATCATATCATATCATGTCATATCATATATATCATATCATCTCATATATCATATCATGTCATATCATGTCATATGATATATATCATATCATATCTCATATCATATATCATATCATATCATATATCATATATCATATTATATCATGTCATATCATATATCTCATATCATATATCATATCATATCATATCATATATCATATCATATCATATATCATATCATATATCATATCATATCATATCATATCATATCATATCATATCATATCATGTCATATCATATATCATATCATGCCCCTGGTAGAGGGGCAGAGAAGGCCTGACGGCCTTATCTCTACCAGGTTAAATAAATAAATACTAAATAGTAATATCATATCACATCATATCATACCATATATTATATTATATTGTATTATATTATATCATATTATATTATTTATATTATATTGTATTATATTACATTATATTATATATTAACAGAATGACAATAATGCACTTAGTGAATCGGCTATGAGAATTAGCTACAAAATTTGCCACGAAATTGCAAAGGAATTGAAAACATTCAACGAAGGTGAATTCATCAAGCGATGTTTAATTATATTGGCAGATGAACTCTGTCCACAGCAAGTAGGGGAAGTGGAAGCCATACGCCTGTCTCGTAGAACCGTGGTGAGGAGATTGCGTATGGGTTATGTAAATAAGCCTAATGATTTGTGTGTGTGCATAGAGCGAAGTTTATTTCATTAAATTAATGAGAGTGTTATAAAGTCTGTACTGTACAATGGATTGATGTAATATCCTTATAAACTATTATGTACTGACAGACTGAATGACTAGAACAACCGTGGCTCTTGTTACATTAATGCAGGGATGCTGTAATGCGAGTCCGCCACTGCGTGAGCGTTCTGCTCTGGCTTGGAATTGAAGTGCCTTGCGGAGCGAGAGCAGCTCTGGCCGACTAAATGGAGCCGCTCTCATGCCCGGCCCTGTTTTAGGGTAATGTAAGACTTGGCATAGGTGGATGAAATTGTAAAGTAAGGCAGATGTGGGGTAATATAGAATTTTAACAGGCCTGTCTTGCAGATATATGGGCTATTCCATCTCAAATCGACCGAAATATAGAGAAAATTGACCTTGCAATTTTTAAATACAATGAAACTTTTTCTGTCCGTTGACAACTGTGATACAATGCTTTGTGCAAAGTTTGAGGCATCAGAACTTCATAGTTTTTAAATTTAAAATATTTAAATTTATCGTATTTTCATAAAATTAGCAACTTTAAACTGTTGTGGCTCCGAAACCCTTTCACCCAATGATCAAAATCATAGTTTATTTTGATGCTGAGAAGTTAAAATTTATATTGACATGTAAACAGTTTTTCTTACTTTTTATGGAAATGGATAAATTGAGATTTTTCTTCATTAAGACGCCTTTGCCCACGAAAAAAATATTTTTAAAATATATGGTTAGATTCCGCATTGAAAATACATATAAACACATATTTTTTACTGGTGCACCGTTGATAAGAAAGTATTCATAATATCAAATAAAGAAAATAAATAGTACGCGCGTGAACTAACCAGCTGACTGTGAGGCGGGAGCTAGCCTAGGCAAGCAAGGCCATAAGACATAAACACGTGATGTTTCGTCTAGTAGCGCATAGCTGGACTAGCTTTATCACAAGATTTCATAAACACAGGAGTAAAATGACGCCCAACGATCGCTTATCTTCAGCTCTCGGCCAGTTCTTGCGGTACTGCGCCGTTCAAGTCTACGCGTGTGAAAATAATTTATTTAATACCCTCGAAACTTATTGCCGAGCCACTAAGCAAACAATGCCGAATCCCTCTTAATAATGCAAGTTTTTTTCTCAATATTTTTTACATATTTACAAATGGGCAAAAAGTCTAAAAGTAATTAAAATCAGATTATCTGTCTCTCTGTATACAATAAAAATAAGGATTACTTCTTAACATAACCTACCAAATGTCAGCTTCAAAATGAGCTCTCGTTCAATGTTCTCCAGTAAATGGTTCCAGAGTTCTCAGAGCTGAAAGAGGCTTGTTTTTATAAAATACGCTAAATTTGTCGCTCAATAGTACGAAAAAAGTTTCACTTTCGATAGTATATTTTTTAAAATGGATTATCCTCAGCACCTTGTATGAACAGGGAAAAAATTAGAGTATTAAAAAAATGCGAGGTTTTTTACTGATCGATTTCATATAGAATAGCCCATATGATGGATGAGTAAATATATCATATCATTAACCATATAAAATTTGGAAAACATATAGGCGTTCCACGTGACCAAATTACTGACGAGTTACCTTGGTGATCGGAATGCACACATGGTGAAGTTACTGGAATGCTTCCAGTGCCTCGTTTGGCATGTGAAACACATTTGAGCTCAAACGGCAGTGCACCTGAATAGACCATCCTGCATTTTCTGGATGCAACATTGATCTTGTTATACACACGTATGTGTGATACATTATGTGTGCATCGACACATTAAAGCAGCTTGTGTTCTATTATGAGTTTCTGATCTCTCCCAGTTCCACTAGCGAGCAGTCAGTGTTAAAGTCTGCAGATACCGAAGTGTGAAATTCAGTAATTTCCATATGCTCACGTGCATCAACACATCGTGTGTTCCTGGCATTCATATGCGTTAGCCTATACAGGGACATCATTTTATTTTTACTTCAATTTTTATTGTACCTGAGTTTTTGAATGTACTTCACTCCCACCCCTTCTACTAAGCAAGTTCCAACTCCACACAGAACCAAGACCGCAGATAGTAAGCAGTACTGAGTTACTGGGTATAGTACGTTCCAGAAATATGTTCGCGTTTTCCAGTGACGAAAGAGCTTTCAATATTGAATCATATTTTCGCACAGGTACTGTCCGTTTCCCTAAGTCGCATCCCGATTTCCCCCACCTGCTTCTGCTCGCCCCTCTGTAATAGCTGGGCTGTCTTAGCTCTTTTCTGAAAACATTAATTTGTCTTAGGAATTGGAAGTTTACGTAATATTATACAGCTGTTTAATTTAACTTAAATAAAAGGGCCTCGTTAAGTAATTAACTGTCACGTGATTTCCTCCCTTTCTACAATCCTGCGGCATAACCACTTGGACGGACAGTAGATAGCATGTCTGAGTAATTTTATATTTTCGGGTCGGGCAGAAGTGAAGATTGAATTCACAGTACGTAGAGTAGGTACAGAAATATTTCAACATGAGTTACTAGTACGAAGGACGAAACTGGCAATTGGAATTAGATGCAATAGTCTATAGTGCGATAATATGCACAAAAGAACTGAAGCCTGTATCGAAATGAACGGCCACCATTTTCAAAATTGTATTTAAATATTCATATTATGATTATTTTTCAATTTAACTTCTTTCTCTATATTGTACGCTAATGTGCTGTAGACAGTATAATATACACTGCATAATGAATACGTTCGCATGGATAACTCACTTCGTGAGTAAAAACACTTATTCTTAATATAGTACTGTACTTTGATTAAAGAAAAACCTAACAAAAATCATCAAACTCAAAATCGCGATATTTCCTAGTTTACGTAAATGGATGAACTACTTTTCTTCCATCCTATACCTAGTAGAGTGATTTGTGTTTTACGCCAGTATCATCGAACTCTAGTCTTGGAGGGGGGAGCAAGCGGTGTTTCCGGTTCTCTAAAGGTGTAGACAGGTTAATATTAAAAATGTTAATAAAAATAAAATGATGTCCCTGTATTACAGTAGATACATGGTAAAATTATGATTTAATTGCATTAATTCCAGTTATCAGTACATATTTTATAGGAAATAATAATAGTTGCGTATACAGGGTGATTCACGAGGAAAGATAAAAAATTTAGGATACGATATCTTAGGCCATTTTGAGTGATAAGTTCATATGAACATAGGTCCGTTTTCGAACAATGGCGGAGCTAGATGCATTTTTTTTTGGTAAAACATCTCGCCCCAATGTGAATCAGACGTTACCATATGCTGCTGACGTGAGACGAGGTCAAGGTCGCAATGAATGACGTAACATTGGAATCTGCATTGTGAGCGATGTAGATAAGAGGAAGAAACCAGGTGGTGGGGCATTACAAATGTCCAATCGCCTGTCCTTGTCTGATGTAATGACACAGAACCTGCAGATAACACAAATAGCCTACACTATCATCAATTCACGTCATTCCAGTCAGCTACTACAGTACAGTAGTTATACAGGTACAGTTATCGGAAGTGTTAAGTTGTGTTTTTCAAGATGCCTTATAAATTTTCGACTACAGAATACGCCGATATTGTGTATGTTTATGGTTTGTGTGATGGAAGTTCCTTGCGTGCCGTCGCTGAACATGAACGACGCTTTCTGAACAGAAGGGTACCATATCGAAGAGTATTTACTGTCTATGGGGTTGGATGAAAAACTTGGTATAGCAAAGGAAGGGGAAAACGAGAGAGGCGCTAATCGACCGTATTTTGGATGCGGCATAGAGAACAGTCACGTGCAACTCTCCCGAGCGATGAGCGCGATTCACGCCCGAGCGCAACAGTGCATTGAAGCAGAAGGAGGTACCTTTGGAAATGTGCGAAAACATCGACCCCGACGTCTAGAATATTAGTTATGTATGCATACGTGAATATAAACTTTAAATTTGTCCGTTATCTGTCTCTAAATGCGAGTTAGTACAATGGAATCTCAGAAGTTTTTATGAAATCAAAGAGCCATATCTCCTTAACCGTTCGAAAACGGACATGTATTCATATGAAATTTTTGACTCAGAATGACTTCAGAATTCACATCCTAAATGTTTGAACTTTCTTCGTGAATCACCCTGTATACATACATACACACATACATACACGCAGTTTTAATTTTAATTCTTCATTCATATTCCACGTTTCTACAACACTTCCAACTACTCACACTCAAATAGTACCTACCATTTAAGTAGATAAATTTGTGTCTTCACGATTCTGAGTATAGAGGGTGTTTCCGAGGTGGTGTTACAAACTTTCTGGGTTGATGGCGAAGGGCACATGTATCAATTTGAGATAAGGAACCCTAGTCCAGAAATGACTGAGCCGAACGTTACAAGCAAAAATAGTTGTGTGGAAATGAAATAATTTTATTCCTCTGTACACCTTATTTATGTGTATTTATCTGAACATCTTACACTTACTGTATTCATCTGACGTTGTTTACGTTGTCTACTTACAGTATTCCATTCAGTGCGCTGTCTGAGGGTTGGGGACAGGAAACTACACTAAAGCAATGCAGATAGCGTAATGTGTAACGGACATGGTCGGTCCTGATATGCACGTCTGTAGACAGCAGTGTATGTGTACGAGTTGCAGTGTCCAGTCGATCAGTCCTAGTGAAATGGAGGAGTACATGAGAGCGGAATAAGCAGACCTGATTTTCGAATACGGATGAGCCAATGGGAACAGTAGACAATCTCACAGATTTTATCGGGGACAAGTACCCACGTAGGAGACATCCGGCCCATACCATTTTTCGACGACTGTTCCAAAGGTTAAGGGAAGAAGGGCAAGTGGTGCCAAATTACAATTCCACTTCCACACAACTATTTTTGCTTATAACTTTCGACTCAGTCATTTCCGGACCAGGGTTCCTTATCTCAAATTGATACATGTGCCCTTCACTATCATCCCAGAAAGTTTGTAACACCACCTCGGAAACACCCTGTAGATAAAATAAGTTTTCCAAAAGCAGTAGCGGTGGATCAGAGGAATTGTGAAACAGCCACTAAATGTAAATGCAAGTGAAATAATGATCTGGAAAAGAAACAGTTTTAGGATCTGAATCATGTGTAGCAATGGATTAAAATGAAACTATAACACTATTTTATTTAAATTACAATACAAACCATTTCTGGACGCAATGCCTCAGATACAAACTTGTGAGTAATTGAGCAAGAAATGTTGTTTTAGTAGGTATAATATATATTTTTGAAAAAATTAACTTGGTAATATAATATACACGACATAATGAGAGAATTTTTGTGTAATTATATTAAGTATATTTTTTATATTGTCTTTAGAACTCCGTACGGTTGCAGATTAATTAAATATGGATAATTTAATTCCGGATTGAAGTATATTCATGTAATGTAGAGAAGTCCAAATGTACATTTTACTGCTAATCCAGAGACAGCCTTCTGAAGGAACCTTGGAAACCGAAAATCTCACCGGTGTCGATAGATTTCCCCGGACGTTTGGATTCGTCGGATTTAAGTTGTTCTTGCTTTAAGAACCATTCTCGGTTGGACTCTAGCTTCTTCACCCACATTGCTGAAATAATATAAAATGTATAAATTAAACATTAAATGTAACAACATTCTTGGATGAGTATCTCAGTTGAATATGCGGATGACGTGTATATGTTAGGAGAAAATCCACAAACGATTAGGGAAAACACGGGGATTTTACTGGAAGCAAGTAAAGCAATAGGTTTGGAAGTAAATCCCGAAAGGACAAAGTGTATGGTTATGTCTCGTGACGAGAATATTGTACGAAATAGAGATATATAAATTGGAAATTTATCCTTTGATGAAGTGGAAAAATTCAAATACCTGGGAGCAACCGTAACAAATATAAACGATACTCGGGAGGAAATTAGGGAAGAGTGGGGTAGTATCGGACATCGGGTAATATCGGACAGTGAGTTTCTTTCATCTACCACACGATGATAGTACCTGATTGACATGGTTACGTTTCTGTGATGTCGCATAGAGAAACGTAACCATGTCATTCAGGCACTACCATATGGTGGTAGATGAAAGAAACGCACTGTCCGATATTACCCGATGTCCGATAATACCCGACTCTCCCCTAAACACAGAATAAATATGGGAAATGCCTGTTATTCTTCGGTTGAGAAGCTTTTATCATCCAGTCTGCTGTCAAAAAATCTGAAAGTTAGAATTTATAAAACAGTTATATTACCGGTTCTTCTGTATGGTTGTGAAACTTGGAACAGAGATTAAGGTGTTTGAGAATAAGGTGCTTAGGAAAATATTTGGGGCTGAGAGGGATGAAGTTACAGGAGAATGGAGAAAGTTACACAACATAGAACTGCACGCATTATATTCTTCACCTGATATAATTAGGAACATTAAATCCAGACGATTTACTTTGTGACCTGGTAGAGTGCAAGAGAAGGCCCTATAGCCTTAACTCTGCCACTATAAATAAAGAATTATTATTATTATTATTATTATTATTATAAATAAGTAGTATAGATAAGTAGGATACAGTATAGCAAAAACTAAAACCCTAGCATACCGCTTGGTGAATTAGGGTCTTTTCCACAGATATTTAATAATTGTTGTTATACATCTTGATTACACAACTTTTAACACTGTATCACTTCGGAATATGTATGATAAGAACTTTCTTGTGTTAAATTTTAACGTACCTTGTTAAAATGTTTTCGACCTATTTTGGATCATCTTCAGAACTGGTCGTTGTTGGTCTTGGCGCCTCTTGTTTCCTGTGAGGGTGTGTTCGTAGTGTAGAGTCAAAGAGTGTATGTGTTTTGAAATTGAGTTGTGTGTTGAGAATATCGTCGGTGTCTGTTTTCGTGTGTCTGTATATTTCGTATTTTTCTAGTGTGTTGAGTTTCTGGCTTTTTGGTTGGATGTGCAGTATTTCCATGTCTGTGTTGATTTCTCTGCAGGTGTGGTTGGCATTTGTGATGTGTTCTGCATATGTGGAGGTGTTTTGTAATTATGTTATGGCTTTGATGTGTTCTTTGTAAAGTGTTTGAAATGATCTGCTTGTCTGTCCAATGTAGAAGTTGTTGCAGGGGTTACATTTGAGTTTGTATGAAGTTTTAAAAGGTGTTCCTTATTTTTGGTCTACAAGACCAATATTTTTGTTAAATTATTGAAACTAATGAAAATTATCTTTTTTTCTATTATATTTTTTGTGGTATTTGGGTTTTTTCTACGCCTGTGTGGTTGTATTTGTTTGTTTGTGTTGTTATTATTATGGGCAGGACACATATCCATTCCCTCCCACCGAACATCCTCATATTCATCTTCTTTCACTGTGGCTGTTCCTCGACTTTGGAATTCCCTACCGAGTAATGTCAGGGACTGTCAGACATCAAACCAATTTAAGAATAGGCTAACGAGATATCTTTCTAACAATTCTTGTTAACAATAATAGCTGTTTCAGGTTTCTCAATGTTTAATTGTGATGTACCTCACAGATAAATATCTAAATTATCTCATTATTATTATTATTATTATTATTATTATTATTATTATTAATATAACTATTTCTTACCAGTGTTTATTATTGTCACACTAACATTAGTTATCCAGTTTCATTATTTACTTTCATGTTGTTTTATGATCTAGATATTAATGTAATAACTATGTAAGCAAATGTATTTACTTAGAATTAGAGTCTGGCTGGGCGGAAGAGAAGGCCTACTGACCTTAGATCTGCCAGATTAAATAAATAAATAATTAAATTATTATATAGCACGTATGGGCGAATTCATAAATGCATATCGAGTGTTAGTTGGGAGGCCGGAGGGAAATAGACCTTTAGGGAGGCCGAGACGTAAATGGGAAGATAATATTAAATTGGATTTGAGGGAGGTGGGTTATGATGGTAGATACTGGATTAATCTTGCACAGGATAGGGACCAATGGCGGGGTTATGTGAGGGCGGCAATGAACCTCCGGGTTCCTTAAAAGCCAGTAAGTAATTAAGTAAGTAAATAAATAAGTAATGTATGTTAAATTGCGTCCATCCACTGTGTTTGCACGTGGCATGTGAAGCATGTTGTGAATGTTAGTTAAAGGAGATTAACTACGCATTTCAAGACTGATTAGCTGTGTGCTTATAGCAAAATGTTTTTGATGTACAGCCACCAAGCTTAGCGTCTCTGTGTGTAAGTTGGCGTGAATTCTAGGCGCATCATGTGTACAATTCACAGGAGATTACGCCACTAGCAGAGAAACAATTTACAAATACACTAAAATATATCCACGCCCTGAGCTTTGCAAGTAACCACACAAGAAAGCAGTCTTCTGTAATTGAGAAAATCACACGCGTATCAAGGAATTCCTTTGGTAGGAGGTACTGCTAGCATTGCAAAGTAACTTGCCTTACTTCTGAGCATTATAGACACAAGAAATTGCAGAGCTCTAACATGATATATTGTTAATATTTCCTGCAACAAAAGTAAGTAATTAGAGTACAATGTCCTACAGAATATTTAAAACTTTTCTCCCAACCATACTGACTGCGTGAGTGCATGATTGTGTTTTTCCTTAATAATAATAATAATAATAATAATAATAATAATAATAATAATAATAATCCGTGGCGCTACAGCCCGTGAAGGGTCTAGACCGACCAGCCGACTGCTGGCCTCACGCCCACATGCCGAAGCAGAGGTGAACGATCATCCAACCAGAATGGAGGTATCGTGTGGTTAGCACGATGATCCCCCCAGCCGTTATAGCAGGTATTCGCAACCGGATTTCGCTACCTATCGTAGCTCTCCAAGTGCATCACGATGCTGGGTGGGCACCGGTCCCATACACTGGCCGAAATTTCATGAGAAAATTTCTTCCCCCATGAGGACTCGAACGAGCGCGCATTCCGTAACGCGAGTCCTAAGCAGGATGCCATAGACCACGACGCCACGGCGCGGGACGTGTTTTTCCTTACTGTTACATAATTATATTATACTAGCTTAAATTACCTGGCGTTGCCAGGGTTTTAAATTTTGGTCTATTTCTAAATAAACTGTTTGTTAGACTTATCGGAGACCTCGGCAAGGGAACTATATAAAACCAAAACGAACCATATTTACTTATGTTTTCGCCTCCGTAGTGAAGAATATTAAAGAAAGTGCCACTAATATCCAAAGAAACTGACTAATCGAAATAATTCCATCTCACCTATGAATAGAGTTTTAACAACATTAAGACCTTATGCTACAGGGATATTTAAGTTATTTAACATTGTGATTGATGATAATATTTATCGTACCACGGCATTATGCATTATTAAGCCTTTCTGCCCACAATATATTTAATTTCCTTCAAGGCCAAATTACAATCTGTAACGGATGGATTCTATCAAATACACGGACTTCAGAGTGTTTTTTCAGTAACGGAGGCTATACTCATCAGAATTCACTCTCCTGGAGAATGCAATGTAGAACACTGCCACAACAGAAAATCATATTTTTCTATAAACGGCCAAGTCATTAGTGACCATAACTTATTAATAAGAGACGGGTTAATAGTATTGCAATATTATAATATTGTAATATTATCACAAATATTACTATAACTTATAATAATTGCTTAAAATCGAATGGCTATAATAGCAATACGTAGGATAAAAACGTCATCTTCTTTCGTTTTTCCAGTTAACATTGCCACTCATATTAATTTTCGCATGAGTTTTTGACACAAATTCTTGTTAGTGCATAATTTTGGTGAGTCAATATTTCGCAATAGTAGGTCTACTATGGCTATTCAATATTAAGTAAATTATGTGGTAGCAATCCTTGTAGTTTGAAAGAATTCTAGAATTCAATTGGGTAAAACAGTCTGCTCGCTATCTACAAAACTGCATCGAGGAATTCATAATACGGTCCTGGACTGCTTAAAGATACTTATTGCATGAATTATCTAGTTTTAGCCTTCATGATGTGTAACAACAATGTAATTTAATTTCATGTTAAAATTTCCAAGGCCTCGTGAAAGTCTATGTTGAATACAACAGACAATAATAAAGAACAATTGACTGTAGAAGATTTTGCATTTTAATATAATACATGAATATTTGATCTATTTATTTTTATTTTTTATATATTTAATTAATGTAACTTCCATTTGCACAATTTTAATGTAGCGTATGTTCTTATCCTGGTTATGAAGGTTAAATGTGCAAACTTTGCCACATATCGGTCAAAGCGTGTAGATTTGTATAGAGAACATACATACACATACATACCCACATTCAATTTTATATATTAAGATTATACTAGCCGTACCCATGCGCTCCGCTGCACCTGTTAGAAATAAATGTAAAGTAATTACATAATTAGAACAGGACATCTGGTCCAGGGAACATCCGTGTTTGATAGAAAGATAAATCGTTTAATACGTTATATAATTTAAATTGTATTTAAATAATTAAAATGCGATCATTTTGGTCCAGAGACCACTCATTTGGTGCATGATAATTCCTGTAACATGTTCCTTAATTGTTATTACATGCAAACAATTAACATATCATTTGGTTCAGAGAACATCCGTTTTTGGTACAAGGATAATTGTTTAACATTTTTCTAAATTAGTCTTGAATGCATCCTTTAATAAATCACTCCAAATTAATAGAGTTGATCGTGTACGAAGAAAATTTTTATATTAACCTTACTGTGCATATTTTTCTTTTGTTAATTTATTTTATTCACGCCTTAACATCTGTGGTCATGTCGCGTGTTTAGAATGTGTGGGTATATCAGCAGGCCGTTTTTATTCCTGTTGAGTTCCTGTTTCTATTGTGTGTTGTAGATGGCTTGTGTTCGTTCATGTGCCTGATTATAGACTTTGTTTAATGTTTTTGGTGTTGGTAATTGAGGCGGTGATGAATCATGGCATCTGTCTTTCCAATCCGGCATTTGCCTTTATGACTAAGGGAAATCATGAAAAACCTCAGTCAGATTGGTCGGCCACGGGGTTTGTACCCGAGACCTCCCGAATGCGTGTCTCAAACGCGTGTCTGAGCCAACTCACTCGGTTGTATATCATTGTTTATGCAAAAAAATGACATAATCTACATAAATATTATTTTAAGAACACAGGAAACGAATATGGGTTAATTGTGAGCGCAGGAATGCCATTTCGTGACACCTTTTAAAATAACTCGGCTCTAGTGAGATCTATGGTGAAATGGTTATTTATTATTGGCTCTATGGTTCAGTAAAAATACTCATTTTTACGACAAAACTCTTAACTATTATGTTGTGTGAATTAAAAAAAAATTAAGTGTATAAAATTATAGTAGCCCTATTTTATGAGGATCAAATAAAGTTGCAATAATCAAGTTATATAATATTTCGACAGAATATCAAGTTGAATTGCAATACTTAAACGTTGACGCAAATAAGTAGTGCAACGACGATCACCAGTAATGGAGATCAAAATTTGGCCGATTTGAGATACCAAAACCTTAGCGTCATGACTCCAAGGACCGAAGATCTCCACAGCAAAGGGGACAAAGATATAATTGTCTAAAAGATGAGCATATTTATTGACTTTTTTCTTCACGGCTAATTCAGCAGCAGATGCTGCTCGTCTGGAGGTATTCGGCAAGTGAGATGGAGCTAGAGTGTCAACGCAAGTGGAGTCCCAAATTAAAGATTTTCCTCTAGACCAGGCATGTCAGAAATCAGACTCTGAATGTGCAGTTATGTGCGTGGATCGCCGGTCTGTGCAGACTGCATCATTCAAGGGTTGCTCTTACCCGTTCTTAGCTGGAGGGGTGTACAATAATCTATTCTGCGCTTCTAGGGTTGGATTAAATAGGCATTTGGACATTATAAATACACTTAGCAGAAGGAAAAAACACGGTTATTATCAGTTTCTATACTTGACAATTGTAATACAAGAGACTTTAGGCTTATTGAGTTATACTTGACAAAGAAGTGGTTTGTAAAGCATAATTTATTAAAATGATTTTTATTTAGCATTTGAAGAAAAATAATATTGCAGTAATTTCGAAACAACAAAAAACGAACACAGTATTTCACTTTTCGTAGTAGGTACTAATTATTTTAAATAATAGACCCTATTCTTTCATTGTTCGTCAGGCATTATTATTTATTGGGACCATTGGTACATAAATGTTAAAGAAAATGTACTCCCAATTAATTACATGCAGTAGGACATTGTGAAGTTTTACACTGAAATAATTTCCTTGCTGTATGTCAATATAAATTAACATTAATATTAATAAATGATATAAATTAAGCTTAGAATTTAAGGGGAATTGGACGTTATCGCATGCAAAGTAATGGTAAAAATAGCCTATCTTCAAGCGGTCAGAATTGTAATACTATTTATCACAGCTCTTTCATTTTTTAGTGATATATGTATACACATTAAGCTTTAAAATGAAAGAAGAATGGTTAATCTAGTGTAAATCTTACCTTAAATTAATTTTTTAATTTAATCATATTTTTTATATAAATTCACTACATACCTGTGATTAGGTACACTCTATTCACTTATCATAGCACACACTGAATTAAAATTTTGGCCACTTACTGCTAATAGATACTAAAATATACCCTACTAAAATTATTAAAATATCTGTAATATTATGGGCATACGGCTTATAGTAATCTTCAATTCCTTTTTAATGTATTGACGGTGATGATTGCTATACGCTCTATGCCCATAATATTATGGATACATAAATAATTTTAGTAGGGTATGTTTTAGTATCTATTACCAGTAAGTGGTCAAATTTTCAATTCAATATGTGTTATAATAAGTGAATAGAATGTACCTAATCACAGACATGTAGTGGATTTATAAAAAATTGTGCTTAATTAAAAAAAAATAGTTTAAGGATAAAGATTTACTCTAGAGTAACCATTCTTTTTCATTTCAAAGCTTAATGTGTATACATATATCACTAAAAAAATGAAAGAGCTGTGATAAATAGTATTATATTTATGACTGCTTGAAGAGAGGCTTTTTTACCATTATTTTGTATGCGATAATGACCAACTCCCCTTAAATTCACATATAGTATATTTAGAAAACGTTGAGAGCAGTATCGACAAGTTGGAAGCGTTACTGAAAGAAATTAAAAGTGTAGTTCACAAGCTGTGAAGCGACGATATTCTATTTATTAATGTGAGTATATTAGAATAATATAGTGACGTGAGATGGAAAATTTTCCATTATATATTATATTTTTCCAGAAAATTTTCCCGCCTTGCAAATAGTTGCTTTCTTCACTCCTTACAACCTCAAGAGCCTTAATGTATTCCTCACTATATTCTCATCACTTACCAGCTTATGAAATGAAAGTCAAGTCATCTAATCTTTGATGGCTGTGTTAGTACAGACTCTAAAACAACGCCAATGTCAAGTTCGTTTTGCCGTGAGAGTACTGATTAACTTTACTAATCTGATCTAAACTGTCACAACACTATTACCCCGACATGGGCTGATGAAAGTCTTTCATTTTAAAATAATTATTGTTGGCTAAGGAAAACATTATAACAATTATGTTATATGATTCGTAATTTCTCTTCTCCGTTATCTGTGAACTCCTCACTTTATTTATCATAACTCATTCACAGACAGCCAAATCAGTACCCGTACTCAAACTGAGTTACTGAAACAAAAGCTGATATGCTGTTGCAGGTCTGTACAGCCCTGTCGCGTTCCCCTCCAAGGCGATTCACTCCCTCCAGGTAGGGGAATAGAAAGTGCACATCGCACAGAGACTACTGCACAATGTGCAGGGTTTTGACATGCCTGCCCTAGACCATGGAATTAAGGTGAGACCATCGGGTTCGTGTACCATCCGCGCGACTGGTGGTTCCAAAAGAGACGGGATGCCACAAGAAGTCAGAGATCTTTTAATGATATCATTGAGTGATGTATGTCTGGGAATGCGACCCTTGCTCCTCGCACAGCTGAGTGCATGATGACCGTAAATATCAGCAGTATAGTGCTTAAACCTTATATTGGCAAAACTTCATTTCTCACACTAGTTTATTAAACCGTGTCGGACTGTAAAGAAAACAACTATCGCAATATTCATATTTTATACATTGTACAATCTATATAATATATAATTTGAACTGGTAATGGAAATTACGGGAAAACGGCTGAACGGATTTTAATGAGTGACCCCTCATTTTCATGCCTGCCATCCAAAGTTTTTCGGAAAAGTAGTAGTTTTCAGTGAAATGTCAATTTTCCTACATAATTTTCCTATTTTCCAAAATCCATCTGTTGTCAGTTTTGATAATTGTTTTATTCAATCATGGCCGACATGATTGAATTTCAGAACAAAACACACACTACAATAAACAATAGGCTATTACACGAAGGCCATGACCTGCAGGATTGCCGACGTATTTAGAGCTCAATTCAATTTGTTATTAAAAACTGATTCTGTAGTGTATAATTTTCTGAATACAGCTGTGTATTGGATATTCAAATCTACGAAACTTGAGGTGGTTTGATGACATTATTACCATTAAAAATTAAATATTATTATAGTTAATATCATGATGCATCTATTTTTTTATTAATTGTACATAATATTGATGCTATATTGATGACATGAAAGTGAAACGTTTTGTGGTTATGTAAGTAAATGTAGAGAATATCTTAATTTAGATCTTCATTTGTTACTTAGTGGCTGCTATATATAACTACAAAACTTAAGTAAGATAATAATATTGTTATTAAAAATCAAATATTTTTATACTTATTAACCCAGTGGGGTTGGGTCTTTTTCATATACTTAATGGCGGTGTAGTGTAGATATTGATATGTGTCATTGTCTTCAGTATTGGCTCGAGAGAGCGCAAAAATTACAGTTCCTAAGAAAAGATAAAAAGGTATTACTTACTGATAATGTAAGAGGCCTAGAAAATTTTGTAGTCTCCAGATCGTTTCAGCAAGATCTCTTAGTAGGATAAAATGATTTTACGCTCTACATTTCAAGTTCTACATGCAGCAGCTATACGAAAATGCTATTGTTCGAAAGCTTAGCAAACATGACATTCTTTTAACTTTTGCCTACAATCCATGACCTGAAATAGCTACTGCTATCGTCCTGACATTGATACTTGCGTTTTCGCGTTGAAACTCAAAAACTGAAGTTGGATAGGTTCAAGAAAAAGTATTTGGTCTAAAAAAATCCACTCAGAGGGAGTATGTTTCATTATTATGGAAGCAAATAACTATCAAAAAGACAAGTATTCTTCATTGAAAATAAATCTGAAAAATGTTTATTTGAACGTCTAACGAACTTAGTTTGCAGCAGCATTTGCTGCACAAGCCACTAGTAATATATAATTTGAACTGGTAATGGAAATTACGCGAAAATGACCCCTCATTTTGAAGCTTGGAACCCAAAGTTTTTCGGAAAAATAGTAGTTTGCAGTGAAATGTCAATTTTCCTACATCATTTTCCTTGTTTCCAAAATCCATCTGTCGTCAGTTTTGAGAACTAATTAATTGCATTCACGGCCGACTTGATGTTCGCTTCCTTAAGCGAAGCGAGCATCAAATCGGCCGTGTTGCATTTCTGAATAAAACAAAACACACTAAAATAAACAATAGACTATTACACGAAGGCCATGACCTACAGGATTAGTTCAGACGGCTCAGATTCTTTCCCATCATAATGAAAATATGTCGATCTTCATTTGTGCAATTTTTTGATAACGTATAAAAAATAATTTACAGGTCTGATTCTCTGGTCTGTAGTTTTCCGAGTACAGCTGTGTATTGGATATTAAGAACTACAAAACTTAAGAATGTTTAATGACATTATTACCATTAAAATTAAATATTATTATAGTTAATGCAACACATAATGCTATACTGATATATATTAAAGTGAAACCTTTCGGGGCTTTATGTAAGTAGACGCAGAGAAAGAATATTTTATATTAGTTCTTCATTTCTATAATTTACTGAGTAACGGCTATATAATAATTATGTTACTGAAAACTATAAAACTTACATAAGGTAACAATATTGTTATTAAAAGTGAAATGCTTTTACAATTATTAATCAGGTGGTGTGGGTCCTTTTCATATATGTAATGGCAGTGTGATATAGATATTTATATGACTGATTCTCTAACGTTCCTTGGTACTAACTGAGTCATGCTTCCTATTTTAGCTGCGTCTTTAAACTACATCAAAATCAATTTCATATTTCTTTGGTTTAATTGGTTAGATTTGTGATCGCTGCCAACCATATTTTATTGTAGGAAAAATAGCATGCCATTTCACTTCTTGCTACCGTGGTGAGTGAATTTATTTCCCGCAACCAGCAACGAATGAAACACTGAAGCTGCCAACGATTTACGATGGACAATTTTATTTAGGGCACATATAAGATTCTACAACTCTGACATATAATTCGCCTCATTTTCCACATCTCAGCAATAAATTTCTCACAACAGCCTATATTAAAGAAAATATACGAAATAACATTCATTGTTACACAAATTAATGCAGCACTATTTGATAGATCAGTATTGTCTGGAAGAAGCGCAAAAAATTACAATTCATAAGAAAAGACTTACTTATTGATAAAATATGAGGCCTACAAGATTTTGTAGTCTCTTGATCACCTCAGCAAGATGTCTTAGTGGGGAAAAAGTGATTCTGTCCTCTACATTTCAGGGTAGTTCACGAAACATGCAGCAGCTATACCAAGATGCTAAGTCTTTTGTTCAAAGCTTGACAAACCTTACATTTTCTCAACTTTCACCTACAATCCGCAATGACCTGAAATAGCTACTGCATTACTCCCACATGAAAAACCCACGGATCATCCTGACATAGTTACTAGCGATTTCGCATTGAAACTCAAGAACTGAAGACGGATAGGTTCAAGGAAAAGTATTTGTCAAAAAAAAAACATTTAGAGGGAGTATGTTTCACTATTATAGAAGCAAATAACTATCAAAATGTCTGGTATTCTTCATTGAAAATAAATCTGAACAATTTTTATTTGGACTTTTTATGAACTTAATTTGCAGCAATTGCTGCACAAGCCACTAGTGTTATTGTATTGTGAAATTTTAATCTTCCTACCAATTTTTTTCTATTGTTCTATTAAAACTAGTGGCCTGTGCAGCAAATGCTGCAAACTAAGTCCATTAGACGTTGAAATAAAAAATTTTTCAGACTTATTTTCATTGAAGAATACCGGACAGTTAGGAATCTTCACAACATTGGTTGAAATGGTTGCGTTCACATTTTTGTATTCATGGGGGACCTTCTCCGTTGGACTAAGCTTCTAATAAGTGGGACGAGTTTTGCTGTAATTGATTGATACGGTAGTTCAACAGAGTACTGTTGCAAGATATAACTTGTATGGAGCAGAATATAGCCTACGTCAACAAAGGCGCTTGAAGTGTCTATCATCAATTTACCAAACATATTACAAACTTACTTGTACATAATGATTTATACCTAACTCCATTACTCTACTGTGCTCTATGTTATCTAGATGTAAAACTTTGAATAACCATAATATATAGAGTGTTCTAACTCACGGCAATACAGTACAATCCATTCAAAACTAGTGGCAGAAACATCAGAGAAGATTGGCGTTCAGACTTCATGGTGTACAAACGTTGCTTTCATTGACTTTGATACATTAGAACAGCGGTGGAGAAAATGTAATCGTACGCCGAGCCACTGTGTAAACTGCAACGTGCATGGCACCTATGGAGGGATGCGGACACCCGAAGGGGAAGTGAAGCAACTGTCTGACGTATTAACGGATTTTCATTTTCCTTACGTCAAGCACTTAAATACAGGGACATCATTTTATTTTTACTTCAATTTTTATTGTACCTGAGTTTTTGAATATACTTCACTCCCACCCCTTCTACTAATGAAGTTCCAACTCCACACAGAGCCAAGACCGCAGATAGGAAGCAGTACTGAGTTACTGAGTATAGTACGTTCCAGAAATATGTTCGCGTTTTCCAGCGACGAAAGAGCTTTCAATATTGAATCATATTCTCGCACAGGTACTGTCCGTTTGCCTACGTCGCATCCCGATTTCCCCCACCTGCTTCTGCTCGCCCCTCTGTAATAGCTGGGCTGTCTTAGCTCTTTTCTGAAAACATTAATTTCTCTTAGGAATTGGGCGTTTACGTAATATTATACAGCTGTTTAATTTAACTTAAATAAAAGGGCCTCGTTAAGTAATTAACTGTCACGTGATTTCCTACCTTTCTACAATCCTGCGGCATAACCACTTGGACGGACAGTAGATAGCATGTCTGAGTAATTTTATATTTTCGGGTCGGGCAGAAGTGAAGATTGAATTCACAGTACGTAGAGTAGGTACAGAATTATTTCAACATGAGTTACTAGTACGAAGGACGAAACTGGCAATTGGAATTAGATGCAATAGTCTATAGTGCGATAATATGCACAAAAGAACTGAAGCCTGTATCGAAATGAACGGCCACCATTTTCAAAATTGTGTTTATATATTCATATTATGATTATTTTTCAATTTAACTTCTTTCTCTATATTGTACGCTAATGTGCTGTAGACAGTATAATATACACCGCATAATGAATACGTTCGCATGGATAACTCACTTCGTGAGTAAAAACACTTATTCTTAATACAGTACTGTACTTTCATTAAAGAAATATCTAATGAAAATTATCAAACTCAAAATCGCGATATTTCCTAGTTTACGTAAATGGATGAACTACTTTTGTTCCTTCCTATACCTAGTAGAGTGATTTGTGTTTTACGCCAGTATAATCGTACTCCAGTCTTGGAGGGGGGAGCAAGCGGTGTTTCCGGTTCTCTAAAGGTATAGACAGGTTAATATTAAAAATGTTAGTAAAAATAAAATGTCCCTGTATAATTTTATACATTACAAGGCTACAAACTAATGTTTAGGACGTGTAACGAAGAAAGAAATGAATAAGAATACATAGGACACATTATCACAACCTAAAATTAACTGACTTCAGAATGTCTCTGCGATAAAGTTTCAAAATCAGGAATTATGTCACCTAGTGCCAGTCGTAGTTGATCACGAAGGTATTTGTCTGTCAGTCGTGATCTAAATTTGGTTTTTACTATGTTAATTGTTGAAAATAATTTTTCACAAACGTGAGTTGTAGCGAACACGGCTTCAACAGAGCAAGTGAAAGAACGAAGCTTCGGATATATTTTATTTTTTGGCAAAGACTTGAAAAGTTCAACATATGTCAAGTCTTTACATCTAGCTTTCATTTGACATCACATAGTAAATCTGTGAGTTTAAATTGAAGATCTAACCGCATTATTCGTACATCTGCTGAAAAAGGATCGACGTACAGGTAATAATAATAATAATAATAATAATAATAATAATAATAATACTTAACCTTTTAACGTTTCATGAATGACATGTAGTATAATGCAGTTTTATGTTATACAACCGTTTCCTCGTAATATATGTGAACAAATCATACATTTAATATTCTCATCATATTGGCAGAATAAATATGCGTCCTCTCACCCTACTTGAAACTTTCGTGTTTGTAGAGGTACATGGTTTCGAGAAAGACATTGGACGATACGCCACTCGCAGGACAGAGACACATACAAATGGAACGAAGTTTGACTCCAGTGCGTGAGAGGGTGGGGGTTGGGGAGGTAGGAAGGAAGAGAAGTACACAACTATCATTGCGAGCCACAATGTGCTCGTGAGTCACATTTACGCCACGGCTGCGTTAGAAGGAAAACATCTACTTTTCAAAATCTAACACTACTGGAACCCAAGAAAAACTATTCACATAGGCGTAATAAGGTTCAGCACATCACACACATCACATATTTCGAAAAATAAAATTAAAAATGGAACCACCATCTTTTCAAGACAAATTTATAATAGATAATATGTTAGTTTGTTTCAGCAAGCAATTCACAACGGTTTTCGAACTAATACCGAACATCTTTCGACGTGTGCGCTGGTCGGGTACTTTTTCAGAACTAGTTCGGAATTTTACGTTGTTGGAACTTTTCTTGAACTGTTCTTTCACGACGTTCGGAGTGTCTTGTCGTATTAAAATTAGGGGAGAGTAGGGTAGTATCAGACATCGGGTAGTATCGAACAGTGCGTTTCTTTCATCTACCACCATATGGTAGTACCTGAATGACATGGTTACGTTTCTCTATGCGACATCACAGAAACATAACCATATCAATCAGGTACTATAATCGTGTGGTAGATGAAAGAAACTCACTGTCCGATATTACCCGATGTCCGATACTACCCGACTCTCCCCTACATTAAGCTTACGAACTTAATTCGTCATAAAATATAATACTGTCACCTTTCAAATCACTCGTGATCGACTGTTTTTTTTAATATTTTAACCTGCCTAGTCTCGAAGCATTTTAACCCCGACCTCAGATTAAACCACCTGCGCATGCGTCACAGTTCAGAATTCCCAGTTCCTGTTCTTAATCGAGAACCAATTTCACTCATTCCGAACGAGTTCTAAAGCACGTCGGAACAGGGAACTGGGAAAAAATTGTTCCGGAGCCGGGTATCGATCCCGGGATCCTTCGCTTAGCGCGCGAACGCTCTTCCGACTGAGCTACCCCAGGAACTATACACGACACCGTCACCGATACCCGGCTCCGGAACAATTTTTCCTTGACATTATTCAAACCTGCTTTACAGGGAGCTACTACCTGAAAGCCAGATTTGTGTAGGGAACTGGGAGTTTAAAACCGGTTCGTAATCAGCTCTAGTCTTGTTGGAACGCCATTATCGCGTGAAAAGGTAATATTCATCCAGACAGACAGACATACAAACAAAAACTTCAAAAAATCGATTTTTGGTCTCAGTTTGAGTAAAGTAACAGTATTTTCGTACTCGATTTGATTCTAGTTATAAAGGTGAGTGATGAAAAAATAATTCGTAATTTTTCACTATAGAAGTAAAATTTTGGCTTGTGTTTAATGAAGGTTATATTGGATATACAAATTAAATAGAAATATGAATGTTTTGTTACCTAATACTATCGTATTTGAGATTGTGTTTGGCAAAGTTTCGTCTTGTTTTAATTTTGAAGCGATGGCATCATTTTTAAATGAACTATGCGTAAAGGGAACAGTGAGACATGCCATTGAAGGGTACACTGAGACGTCTCACTGTTCCCATGTACCAATGATTTGCAAAAACCAACTTTAATTATATTACATTTACCAGTAACTAACATTAAAAATGAACATACTAGTAACCAATTTAGGAACTATAGCTTAAAATAATGGATACATTACATTTTAATGGTTTCATAAATAAAACATTATTCACAAAATTTAAGAAAATGTTAAAAAATAATAAAAAGAATTACATTAAATTCTTATAATTATAAGCTGCGTTGTCACCAAAAATTCATTTCATTTTTTCGCAAAAGTTTGAAATGTCATGGAAAATTCACTTTTCCAAATGTTCCAGATGTTTCAATGGTTTCGAAGTCAGACATCAAAATGATTCTAAATAAGCCTACAGAACATGTCAAGATAAAGAGACAGCAAGTTTTTGTTTTCTTTTGAAATAAATGTAAATCATTTCAATATCCGTTAATAGACACTGTGGTGTCTCACTGTACCCCCCTGAATGGGAACAGTGAGACATTTGCATTTTTTTTGACAAACACGTATTGCATATTATGTCCTTTATCTATTAACATTTTTGTTTATGTATTATTATACTCCAAGTTTTAATGTCTATTTCTATTGCACTTGATTTTAAAAATACTTGAATTATCATTTGCATACATATGTCGTAATATTTTGAGTCTCACTGTATCCACTACTCTCCTACTTGAATTACTGTGAATCTAATAAGATACGAAATGAATTTACTTACACCAGAGGTCAAGCATGCTACCGGCCCCGCCTCCATATTCTTTCGGCAGGATTTTTGTCGGGATGTGTTGCAGCAATGACTCCGATCCTTTTCTGTGTATGTGGATCTGAAAAACAAGTGCTTCTCGTAACTATGGTGACATCATTTGCAACGGATGATAATTTGCAGGCAAAATTACTTCATACTCTTGGTAGCGTGAATTAACGGAACATGAGACACAGTTTCCTGCTATGTTTATTAACTCACCCTAGCGGCCATTTTCGGCTTCAGTAATGTTTTCACCATGTTTAGTGTCGCTTCAAAGAATGATGGTACGTTTATGACATGAATTGCTTTCACTCGTGTGTTGTATCCCCTCTGAAAAACAGAATTAAATGATAAAATAAGTTTTATACAAAGTAGGCTATATTATAACCTAAAATGAATACTTGGAATTGACAGAAGCACAGCTAATTGCGGGGTGTTAAAGGAGTTTGGGCTTCGAAACGAAGTAATTCATATGAAAGTCAGGGTGATAAAGTACTAACTGAAAAATTATATTTGGGGGCCAGTCGCTTCTACGGCCGATTTGCTACGAAGTTCAACAAAGAGAGGGTTAGAAAAAAGGGTGGGTTTATAAACTGCAGAGAGGGCTACATCATATAGGAATGGGATGTATTTATATTTGAGAAAAAGGGGAAAATAATATTTTTAATAGGTTATTTTACGACGCTTTATCAACATCTTTGGTTATTATCTGAATGAGATGAAGATGATAATGCCGGTGAAATGAGTCCGGGATCCAGCACCGAAAGTTACCCAGCATTTGCTCATGTTGGGTTGAGGGAAAATCCCGGAAAAAGCCTCAACCTGGTAACGGGGAAAAAAATGTAAGAAATGTATTGCGTAATGTGAAGATGCTATTAATTCATGTCCAGAGGCAAGAGATTGAGCTCCAATGTTCGGAAAAGTACTCACTACATTTACAATCAGAACTCATGCTTAACCCTTTGAAGCGCAGTGGTTACAGTGCATAACCACCTTTTAAATTTGAGTTTTCCGCCTACTTAGTGTGATTTTTATTTCAAAACTACTGCGCTGCGTTCACTGATCCCTAGTAACTGTAGAAAAATTTTATTTTCCCTATATTTGTGTTGCTCCACTAAGATGGCTGATGTTGTTGTGTATAGTTGGGATGTGGAAGACTCGCTAAGTGTTTTATTTCAGATGTATGCTAAAATATTACAGTTACGTAAGTTTCTATTTAGTATTATTTGTCTTTCGGTCTTTTAGAACATATTTCAGTAACAAGATTGTAATTTATTCGACACATGTGGTGTCAGTATAGAAATAATGTGGTGGTTTCAAAACGTAACCACTACGTAAACAGGGTAGTTATGCTCACCATATCCAACAAAAGTTCCATTTTTATGTCAGCTTATTCATCATGGCTACAAGGAAGAGATGGTTGGTGACAATCACAAAGTGTTTTTGACAACTTTTTCACAAGTTTGAATCTGATGATCTCTTAGGGAGCAAAATACGTGGTACAGTCATTAAGTTCTGACACTGACGCCTGAAGGGTAGGCACCCACAAGAATCTGGATGTCTCAGAAGATGCCGCGTGATACGGCGTACACTTAAACAGATCGACATCCTCCCTCAATATAGTCGCAGTTGGCTGCTATGCACGTCTGCCAACGTTGGTGTAGCTGCTGGAAGCACCGCTGAAAGATGTTGGCAGGAAGATGCCGTACGGCTTCTCTTGGGGCAGTCATGACCTTTTCGGCCGCATAAAAATTACGCCCTCCTAGGATTGATTTCATGAGGGGAAAGAGAAAAAATAATCGCATGGTGCGAGATCAGGTGAGTACGGAGGGTGTGGCAAAACAGCGACCTGTTGCCTTGCAAGTTCCTCTTGGACAAGGATGGAGCGATGTGCAGGGGCGTTGTCGTGTAGCAACAGCCAATTCTTCCTATGCCAAAGCTCAGGACGCTTACGACGAATTGAATTGCTTAAACGGCCAAGAATCTCTTTGTAGAGGATCTTGTCTACAGTTGCACCTTGTGGGATGAATTCTATGTGAACAATTCCATTTGAATAAAAAAAACTGTGAAAGCATCACCTTGCCTTTGACCTGTCTTGATGCGGATTTTTCTGTCGTGGAAATAATGGCGTTTTCCAGGCGGCGGATTGTCGCTTCAGTTGCGGATCGTAAAGGAAACACCATGTTCCGTCTCCAGTTATGATCGGTTATAGCAGTTTCGCCTAATTTCTGACAGAACGTGACGTTTGCCCGTTGCTCCAACTGCAACATACTCGAGTTCCGACGCGCGCATTCAAATCACCGTCACAACAAAGACCGTAGTTCTGCTTACAGTGCATGCACTCAACTGTCTCTTGTTGGGTCGAGAGACTGACAAGGTATCATACCATGGCGCCACCTATGCGCTATAGTGCACCACAACGCCATTATGCGCTCAGTATTAGAACTTAATGATTGTACCACATATGTATGCATATGGTACAGTTAGACATGGGCGTATTGGTTTACCACACGACGAAAGAAGAGGCCGCGACATGAAACGTGGTGAGAGTGATAGCCGTACGTCATATGCTGGAGTGTCCTGGCTCAAGTGGAAGGACAGAAGGTCCATTCTTTTCCTTTCTAATTACCACGCAACACATGTGAAGTGACACTTTGCCATAATGAAACCAGAAACTGTTTCCTTTTGTATCATTCGCAATAAGTCTGAAGGCATTGTGTTCTGCAGTATTGCATAGTGGTTTTACCATGAAACCACCCATTTTCTGTGTAAAAATGGAAATTTTTAAGATTTTTAAAATTTGAGTCGCTTCCCTTGGACAAATAAAAGTTTAATTTCATTACAAACACAATTTTTTATTTCCTTCCCAAATGCGTGCATCAAAGGGTTAACTGGGGAAGGTGTGACTACATAAATTCTTGCAACAAAGACAGCAGAGCAGGTTTAGCGTGGCTAAGATTGGAGGCATGGAAGGGTAATGAAATTGTCAACGAAGAAGGAGAGCGCCAGGACTCCTGGAGACACATTTCATCACAGTGTTACGAAATGGAACATATCCGGAGAAAATATCTACCACCCTCGATGCTAAGTCAGAATAGGAGTTCGCTTGCATGTCTTGACCTCATGGGGAATAGAGAATGGGAACAAAAGACTAGATTATTCCTCTTGAAGGCGAGACAGATTAGAATTTCAGCTGTTGAAGTTTGTGATGCGAAATGACGAAGGGATAATCACGGTAACTATTGAATTATATACTTTTATGCCTGTTTGTATGTTAGGTTAGGATATATTATATAATGTGTTTTGTTTGTGTCATTTTCACATTAATCTGTGTGTTGTTTTGGAGAGTGGTTTTATCTAATCATAGATGAGAGGGGTGAAACCTACAAAGTAGGACTTATTTTTATAGGGCACGTACGGTCAGAAGATCCGTGCATTGGATTTAAGAGAAAATTATGATGTAGTGTATCTGTATGTACAGGGACATCATTTTATTTTTACTTCAATTTTTATTGTACCTGAGTTTTTCAATGTACTTCACTCCCACCCCTTCTACTAATGAAGTTCAACCGTCCTCCACACAGATCCAAGGCCGCATATACAGTCATAGTAGCCTTACGGTCATAGTAAACAGTACGTTCCAAAAATATGTTCGTGTTTTCCAGTGACGAAAGAGTTTTCAATATTGCATCATTTTCGCACAGGTACTGTCGTCCATTTGCCTACGTCGCATTCCGGTTTCCCCCACCTGCTTCTATTCGTCTCTCTGTAAAGGCTAGTGGCTGGGCTGTCTTAGCTCTTTCCTGAAAACATTAATTTCTGTTAGGGATTGGACGTCTGCGTAATATTATACCCATACAATTGTTTAAAATAACTTAAATAAAAGGGCCTCGTTAAGTAATTAACTTTCACGTGATTTCTCCCCTTTCTACGACCCTGCGACATAACCACTTGGACGGACAGTAGATAGTATGTCTGAGTAATTTTATCTTTTCGGATCGGGCAGAAGTGAAGATTGAATTTACAGTACGTAAGGTACTCTTTTATAGAATAGGTACAGAATTATTTCAACATGAGTTACTAGTACGAAGGACGAAACTGGTAATTGGAAGTACATACATTAGAACTGAAGACTGTATCGAAATGAACGGCCACCATTTTCAAAAATGTGTTTAAAAGTCCATATTATGATTACTTTTCAATTTAACTTCATTCTCTATATTGTACGCCAATGTGCTGTAGACAGTATAATATACACTGCATAATTAATAAGTCGGAATGGATAGCTCAGTTCGTGAGTAAAAACACTCATTGTTGATACTGTACTGTATTTTGATTAAACAAAAACCTAATGAAAATTATCAAACTCAAAAGCGTGATATTTCCCAGTTTACGTAAATGGATGAACTACTTTTCTTCCCTCCTATACCTAGTAAACTGATTTGTTTGTATATTACGCCAGTATCATCGAACTCCAGTCGTGGAATGGGGTAGAAACCGTTGATCCGAAGGTATAGCCAGGTTAATATTAGAAAAGTTAGTAAAAATAAAATGATATAATATTGCTGGATAAATCGATCTACTATATCTTCAAGTAGAATGAAATATAATTGAGGGGCAGTGGTTATTATATTTAGCACTGGATTTAGAGATCGCGGGCTCAAAACTAACCGATGACGATTAATACTCGTATATTTTGAAGAGGCGACCAAAATCCTTAGCAAGTGTTCCCTTGGAAGGGAAGCTAAGGAAGAGATATCGTGCACGTTCATTAAGGCAGCAAAGAAATCGGCACGTGCATAGCTTGACTGTGTTATATGGCTTTATGTAAAATTACGTGTGAGTGGTGGGAGAAGTTGTTGCGAAATAATTTCAGAACCTGCACAGTATTTGCTCCGCTACAGTATAGAAGCTAAACAGTGCAGTTGTTTTCAAGTGTGTCAGTCAGCAGTTCGTGCACATTTCTTGCAGAGATATAACAAGTACAGTGCATACAAAATTAAGAGCACGTATATCAGAATTTGATGGTGTGTTTATTATTTAAAACAATAAACAATTCTGCAAATTTTGTAAACGTTATGTGCCAAGTTCTAGGAATTTAACGTAAGTGCCATGTAAGTACTATTAAACGCAAACGAGCTTATGATGAAAAATTGAATTGTGAGATTGGAGCTACACTGCCTCGGCTGCTGCGCGATCGCTGCTGCCTAAAATTCCCCCCTCGCATCGTTAGGTAACGTCAAGGTTATGGTGGATACATTGATTCTTCGTCTGTCAATCACCCTGTACTTCATTGGAATTTGTTTTATAGTATAGAAATAAAATTATAGGCGCGTCAAAACTCATCTGAAAATATATATTTTGATGTACCGAAGTACATATGATATTTCCATGCAGATATTCTGCGTCATCATATGATGAAAGAGTGATGGAACGGAGAAAAATTCTCTCCGGCGCCGGGACTTGAACCCGGGTTTTCAGCTCTACGTGCTGATGCTTTATCCACTAAGCCACGCCGGATACAACCCGTAGAGCTGAAAACCCGGGTTCAAGTCCCGGCGCCGGAGAGAATTTTTCTCCGTTCCATCACTCTTTCATCATATGATGACGCAGAATATCTGCATGGAAATATCATATGTACTTCGGTACATCAAAATATAGACTATATGATACGCGTAATAAATCACTTTGTGATTTAAGACGGCGCCCATACCGACGGATCCCGGCCAACCAGTCACTCATTCGAGTGCACCTCAACACATGTATGGACTTCGGTCCTGTGTTCATAGACATCTATGACGTAGTGGAGAGGGCGGCCACTAGAGGGAACCCAAGAGATGGAGCTTAATCCGAGACGATTCTAACCGGCGTCGGGGTTGTATCCGGCGTGGCTTAGTGGATAAAGCATCAGCACGTAGAGCTGAAAACCCGGGTTCAAGTCCCGGCGCCGGAGAGAATTTTTCTCCGTTCCATCACTCTTTCATCATCTGAAAATGTTTTGGCCAACATTCTGAGATCGCATCCTAGTAATGGACGGAACTTATAGACATATTCACGTCAAAACAGTGGAAATAGCATACTTACAAGGAGAGAACACGCTCTGTATATCATCGAATGAATTAAGATTGTGTGAGATGAAGGTACAAGACGTACTGTTTAAAGTCATACCTGGTATGGGTGGCCAATGACCCCTCGTTTTGGAAATATTGGCTATTGTTTGTGACATACTTCCGTTAGGTGCCTAATAGGGAAGCATTAGCCTGTGTAACAGCGTAGCCCATATGGTTGGATGCTGAGTTGTTATCTAGGCAACCTGAGTTCGAATCTTAACTGGTCCTATATTTTTTTTCTTTTAATGATGATTAATAGTGTGATGACAGTAATCTATTTACATATATCATATTTCTCAATGTATTGAACGCTTCATCGTGTTTTTAAAAAATCACTAATTATCTAACATTGTATTGTAAAGGATAAACAAGGAAATATTGCTCACGTAGGCAGGTCACTGGTGTCTGTTCTGTTTCTATTCCTCTTCATTTTGTACATGATTCATTATGATAAATGTTATAAAAACATACATATTTCCTGCACCATGCACAGCAAATGAAAGAAGGTTGTCCATAGTCACACACATTTTTCCGCACTTCTGCTGCGAAACAGATATCCTTCACATTCACAAACACTTCTCGTTCGTTTATTAATTTTGATGCATATTTCAACGTGGCTTTGAATATAGGAGCTGACAACTGAAAGTGAATTAAGGAGTGAATTTTGAGGGCATCCTTCCTTGAAGAAATTTGTTGTCCAGTTTGTAAAACGAAAGAGCTATTTTGCAAATATTTGATAAAAATCTTCACCTATCTAAAAAAATAAACATCGCAGGACTGGAATAATCCAGTACATTTGGGTGAAATCACTTTAAGGTTGCACGTGACTTCATTTTCTTCATTTGTCAGTATTTCATCATACAAAGAAGGATTTACCTGCCCTTCCCACGAGTCCAGAATTAGAAGAAATGGCTGCCCTTTCACATATGTCTTTATTACTTTCTCCAGGTATTCCTTATGGAGTTGAGATGTCAGCTTTCCTGATGAAGAACGTGTTACATATATATTTCCGAATCTAGAAGTGAGTTCATCTACTTGACGTTGCACTCTTGGGCCAAATTGTCGTTTTGGTTATAATAATAATAATAATAATAATAATAATAATAATGTTTTAAAAAATAATAAGGCATTAGGATTCGAACGGGGGTTGCCTGGATGACAACTCAGCACCCAACCATATGAGCTACGCCGTTACACAGTCTAATGCTTCCCTATTAGGCACCTAACGGAAGTATGTCACAAACAATAGCCAATATTTCCAAAACGAGGGGTCATTGGCCACCCATACCAGGTATGACTTTAAACAGTACGTCTTGTACTTTCACCTCACACAATCTTATTTAATTCGGTGATATATAGAGCGTGTCCTCTCCTTGTTAGTGAAATTTCAAACTTGTTATCGAACACATATCCTAATGACGTCATTGAATATGTACATTTAAATGACGTGCCTAATTTCAAGAACGCTGCAACTGTGACAGCCAGCGTTTTATTGTTATTTTAGTAGGTTATTTTACGACGCTTTATCAACGTATTAGGTTATTTAGTGTCTAGATGATATGAAGGTGATAATGCCGGTGAAATGAGTCCAGGATCCAGCACTAATAGTTACCCAGCATTTGCTCATATTGGGTTGAGGGAAAACTCCGGAAAAACCTCAAGCAAGTACCTTGCCCCGATCAGGAATCGAATCCGGGCCACCTGGTTTCGCGGCCAGACGCGCTGACCGTTACTCCACAGGTGTGGACTCAGCCAACGTCTCAGCCAAGTTTTTCAATGTGTAGGGCTAAGAGTATCGTTCTCAATTGAAAATTTGAAAGTAATATTGACTAGCTTATGTACTATAAAAAATCACAAAATTTATTATTTGTTAATATTTAATGTGTGGTATTATAACATTTGCGTTGTCGAGAAAGTATAGACTATACCTATACAGTATATCTTTGTCGATTAATGTAAATTTCTTCTTTTTTTTTCTGATTGTTAACAATACAGGCTATCTATGTAATATTTAGAGAAAAGTTTTTAATAAATTAATGATTTATTTTTTTAATAATTTCCTTAATTTTCACACGATGAAAATTAGTGAAATGTCCTTTGAAGAAACAAATCGATTAAATTATTTAATTCTAAATGAAATGTATATTATACAGGGAATTCACTTTATTTTACCAACAATTTTAACATTAACCTGGCTATACTCGGAAACACTGTTTCCCCCCTTCCATTACAGGAGTTTGATGTTACTAGTGCAATATGTAAACAAATCATTTTACTAGGTATGGGAGGAAAGAAAAGTAGTGTATGCATTTATGTTGTATGGAAATACGATATTACGATTTTCAATTAGATGATCACTTTTACGGAATTTATCAGAATACAGTAGAGTAGTAACATTTTTTTTTTCAACAACTCAACTTTTCAGGCACCTATGTTCGTTATGTAATGTCTACTTTATTAAGCATATTAATTATTGATGTTACCATACAATATAGAGAGTGCATTTAAATTGAGGGGGTCATAAGTAAAGGGCTGTAAGTTAACTTAAGTCACTTTTGAGAAAAAGGGGTTTAAATATTTAAGCTTTCGTAAAATCGGTGAAATTTTTTATTTAAATTTTAATGTGTGATGCGATTAAAATATCCCTTTGCCACTAAAATTTTAGATACTTTTTCTTACACTGGATGCACTTAACTCATGTTATTACAAATGTCACTAGCATTCCTTTGCTTGTAGCCACCTCAATTCAACGAAAGCTAATCTGAATTTTTAAACAAGCTGCTGAAAATGGTTGCCGTTCATTACAATGCAGACTTCAATTCAGTACGCATATTATTAAAAACATTTTGAAGCATATTCTATGAAATTGAATTTATCGTTTCTTCAATATAATTTTTTAGTACGATATTATTAATATAGGTTCTTTCTTCTATAGAAAACGCAATCATATTTCTGAAACACACTATACACTGCAGTGTTTACTTCAGTGCTTGAAGACTTCGAATGCAACAGCGGCCGTAAGTTTGTGTGTCTGACGGGAGCAAGGACATTAGTGAAGGGGTGAGAGTGAAGTACATTCAGAAATGCAGGTACAATAAAAATGCAAGTAAAAATAAAATGATGTCCCTGTATATAGGCTTCGTATTCCAGCTACCTAAAGACTGAAGTTAAAGACACATTGGGTATGTAGTATTCCGAACACAGGTAATCCAACGGATAAAGGCTAATTCACAATAAATCGGGAACGGAAACGACAACGAGAACGAGAACGGAAATAATGTTAAAATATATGTATTTAAATGTAAGTATTCACAATAGTTAATTATGAATGCTCACATGTAAATACATTTATTTTAACAGTATTTCCGTTCTCGTCCCTGTTGTCGTTTCCGTTCCCGGTTTATTGTGAACCAGCCTTTAGGATATAAACAAACAGGTCGTCGCTGCGTGTTCGTGGAGTACAGTCAACTGCCGACATTTTGAAGCTATATTGGTAAACACATGCTTCTGCCGTGATATTCATTTTCGTCGTGATCTTTGCAGTGAATAATAACGTGCATTCGTAAGTTACGGAACTTGAACATATGCGGATGTCACTCGAAATGATTTTATATAGCAAGAAATTCTTTCAATAGCACATGATATTATTGGTGTAAGATTTAGTAAAAGATATACCTATTGTTTGTTTTTTTTTCGTGTTTCATTAGGATAGTGCATGGCGTTCATCACTGTAAACTCACTCATTTTCTATGTACTTTTCTAGAAATGTCCTAAAATGTAGATTATTTAATTCATTAATTTGAATGTTGGCACTGAACATCATGGTAGGCTACACAAATCCATGCTAAACGTCGAGTTAATATCTTCATAATTTTAAGATTTTGATGGTACTAGATCTTGATTACGTTCAACACACTTTCTGTGCCTTTTGGTATTGCAGTATTTTTCAGTGCACTGTTTTTGTCACTTTTACGTTTATTTTACACAATTTATATGTAATGTTGTCTATATTGACAGTGAAAATATTAGTTCAAATATCCTCAACTATGCCCAACAATATTACACGCTTGAGCGTCTTACCTAAGTTATTTTACCTCTGCAATGAACCTTCAATCAGCCACAAAGATGTAGTTATTTAAATAATACTACTAGTAAACCATGATTGATAAGCCTACTCACTATAATTGCGTCCTGGTTTTGACTTTCTACAGAAAGAGGGCAGAGGATGCGTAACTATTTTGTATACGAATGTACGTATACCTGCGCTGTGGCGTCACATACACTTCGAATGAGGGAACTTCATTCCAGTTTATAAATAGCTGTAATACGAAGCCTAATTATATATTTAGCCCAAGTCATATAACTCGGTTAAGAGAGAAGTTTTATATGATATTCTTATTGAATTTGGTATTCCCAAGAAACTATTTCGATTAATTAAAATGTGTCTCAGTGACACGTATAGCATAGTTCGTATAGGTCAGTTTCAGTCAGATGCGTTTCCAATTCACTGTGGGCTAAAGCAAGGAGATGCACTATCACTTTTACTTTTTAACTTAGCTCTAGAATATGCCATTTGGAAAGTCCAGAATAACAGAGAGGGTTTGGAATTCAACGGGTTACATCAGCTGCTTGTCTATGCGGATGACGTGAATATATTAGAAGAAAATACACAAACGATTAGGGAAAACACGGAAATTTTACTTGAAGCAAGTAGAGCGATCGGTTTGGAAGTAAATCCCGAAAAGACTAAGTATATGATTATGTCTCGTGACCAGAATATTGTACGAAATGGAAATATAAAAATTGGAAATTTATTTTTTGAAGAGGTGGAAATGTTCAAATATCTTGGAGCAACAGTAACAAATATAAATGATACTCGGGAGGAAATTAAACACAGAATAAATATGGGAAATGCCTGTTATTATTCGGTTGAGAAGATTTTATCATCCAGTCTGCTGTCAAAAAATCTGAAAGTTAGAATTTATAAAACCGTTATATTACCGGTTGTTCTATATTGTTGTGAAACTTGGACTCTCACTTTGAGAGAGGAACATAGGTTAAGGGTGTTTGAGAATAAGGTGCTTAGGGAAATATTTAGAGCTAAAAGGGATGAAGTTATAGGAGAATGGAAAAATTTACACAACACTGAACTGCACGCATTGTATTCTTCATCTAACATAATTTACTAGGAACATTAAATCCAGACGTTTGAGATGGGCAGTGCATGTAGCACGTATGGGCGAATCCAGAAATGCATATAGAGTGTTAGTTGGGAGACCGGAGGGAAAAAGACCTTTAGGGAGGCCGAGACGTAGATGGGAAGATAATATTAAAATGGATTTGAGGGAGGTGGGATATGATGATAGAGACTGGATTAATCTTGCACAGGATAGGGACCGATAATGGGCTTATGTGAGGGCGGCAATGAACCTGTGGGTTCCTTAAAAACCAGTAAGTAAGTAAGGCCAATATATGTCTTTAAATTCTACGATATATTCATTTGTTCGGAAGTAATTTTGTATTAAGTTGCGTGTAGTTTTCGATGACGGAACTGTACTTCTCTTTTGTCAATGCAGTAATTTGGTTCCAGTTCACTAAACCTTGGACTATACTCGTATATACTACGTTTTCAGCATTATATTACTCCAAATCCCTTCCCTGGTAATCAAGTGTGAAGTATGGTGTAGTATATTATCAGGATTCAGGAAGTTAAGATGATATGAGACTCACCAAGCAGCAAACTTCCAGCTTCTTCCATATGGGTATGGTGTACTTGGCAGCATGGCCGACAGTCAGATTGCCAACGTCGACGACAAAGATGTCGGACACGAAATAATCATCTCGCATCCTTATGTCCAATATCATAAACAGCAGTTTCATAGTGTCGTACACGATGTATTTGTCTGGATCAGGATCCATAATTACGGACAGCGTTATGCGATCTAGATCTTCCGTGAGTTTAGGCAGAGGCAAGATCAGCCTGTGAAAAAGTCATATTAATCATAAACATACGAGTAGATTTCGTAGTTTCGTACACGTCGTCTATTTTTCTGAATCAAGAGCAATGAAACATTACAGCTGTCCTCTGTAAGATGTCAATGCTGTGAACAAGAGCTCAAAACAAAATTGTAAAAGACACCATATCCACGGAACGAAAGAGATTCAGTTGCTGATGGCAACATCCGTTGCTCTGGATACCGAAGTAGTCAGGAAACCGAGTTCAGTCCTGTCAACCGATCCCGAAGTTTCGGATTGTATGTATGTATTTATTCACATTGCAGTGGGTATATACCCGGTGGCAGTGGTAACTAATTACACTCAATAATGACAATAATAAACTTATTACTTACTAATACAATTAATAATAATACTAATAATAAATACTAACAATAATTAATAATAATAATAACAACAATAACAACAGGGAATATACTAAATTAAATGAAACGATCACTTAATATAACATTTGAAATAAATCTAATTTGTATCTTAAAACTAAGATCGAACTGAAACCCACGAGTATGATATGTTCATATCTGCACAAGTACCTTTCAAATTACACTCATTTCGCTGTCAACTCACTCACTGCACTGGAACTACGACACATTTCACTGATTCTATCCTGATTTCACTAACACTTCAAAAACATTTCACTGTTCAAATACTTTGCACTGCCACTATAAACTATAAAGCTTCACTGACAGGAACACGTTTCACTTACACAGCACACTTCACTGACACGACATACTTCTTCACTGATACAACTCACTTCACTGACACAACATAATTCTTCACTGATACAACACTTCAATAACAACGTATCATTTACATCCTTTAAATACTGTGTATAATTACCGTCTATTAGTAAAGTTCTTAAGCCTATTTTTAAATACATTTTTGGTTGTTGGTAAAGCCTTTAGTAAGTCTGCAGGTAAAGCATTCCAGTCCCTGATAGTACGATTGAGAAAAGAAAACTTTCCAGTGTCCGTCCTCTGTCTTCTTTCCCTCAATTTATAAGAGTGGTCGTTCCTTGAAGAGTAATTTGTGTGTATTAATGAAGGATAGGATTTACAGACAGTTGCGAAGTAGTGGATCATATTAGGAAATATATCTAGATAGCCAAACTATGTAGATTATCGAGGTAATTGTTGTTAAAACCGTACGACTTATCAATTTTTAATGCAAAATCAGCATCTTTCTGTTTACTACATTTGTGAATTGAAAAATAGATAAGTCTGACGATCTTAACAATAAATACCTTGAGAATTTACACAGCTTATCGGATCCAACATGGTTTTTAAATTTAAGTTGATTATGTTGCCCAATGATACGAAAATAATTGCAAAGACTATGTAACAAATTAGCATACGAGGCGCGTCCATAAAGTAACTTTCCCAATCGTTCCACAGTTAGCAAATGATATGTTGCGCGAAGCGACTACGTGTACGTGATAGAGTATGGAAAGAGGAAGGGTTGTGTATATGAATAAGCAGCCTGTTGGATGAAGAAAGCAGTGGTGCACAAACTTCAAACAGAACGTGAAATTTTATGTCGTTATTTTTATATGGCTTCTTTCTGTTTGATATTATCTATATTGTCTGTAAAACAAATGTACTAACACTGATTTCTTAATATTGCACTTGTGTTTTAAAAGTTAATAACGTAATAAAGAGTCAAGAAGGAATATTCACATAAATTCCATAGTAGTACAACTATATTGTACTAAATGGATGAAACACACTAGTCATAAAGAAAATGTCATCCCAAAAAAAAAGAGATCGAGTATGACAGGATAATTTGGCTTTGATATTGATGACACCTTCAGTCTTATAAAAGTAGTCAATAAACTAATCAAAACAATATTCCAGTACAAAGCAAAGTTACCTAGGTGCTGTATATGTTTTAAGTGTAACTAATATTACATTACAAAACTCTTATCGCATTATGCTTTTAAGGTGTTATTGGTGAGCAACTTCCTATCATCAGAATATTAAATTATATTCTCGAAATGTGCTGAAGCTATAGAGCTGACATTTTTACAACACATGGGCACGTATCTTTTGCTTATGATGTAACAGTAGTTGCTTTGTTAATTCATTTCCATGCGAATATTTTCAAAATTTTCAATACACTATCTTCAGTAATACGTATATACGGTATATTAGATTTACAAAAACATTTTGTAAGGCTACTAAATAAATAGGCCTATATCTGAAAATTTCCCTTTTCTATAAAAAAGAAGTTGATAAAATATTTCTTTTGAATAAAAAATCAAACTTGTGAAAAATGAGCATTAAAATTAAAACTTACAACCTTATAATGCACTTATACTTCTCAGACAAATCTAAAAATTACCATGGATACAGTTTTAATAAGTTCTCTTCCCTTTATCTATTGAATCAGTGCTGACCATCCCTGAATATAGCTCGACCAAGCGGCATATACTACCTCTTTCGTCTGTCTCTTTCCTTTCCGCTGTAAAGCGCTCAGGCTCTCCTGAGCTCTAAAGCGCGCGCTTGCTCCTATGGGCAACAATTGACATGACTGGCTTAGATGGTCGGGTAGCTTCCGTAGAACATAGCCAAAATTTGCGCAAACATTTCACGTATGACATTTTCGCTAAGAGATCTCCACAATGAATGTTCGTTGCTGAGTAATGTAACTGACCATGGCTATTTTTACAACTCCGGCCTCTTGTTTTGAGACACCTGTGTCTATCCGCGGACTATTCATCCTTGTCCATTACCGGTTTTGAGCCAGGGAGCTGTCCGAGCACGTAGCAGGGTCAAGTCGTCTTTGCAGCATTCTCTATTTTAACTGAATATTATTTCATGAAAGAGAAATAGGGACAATATAAAGCAAAAATTACGCTAGAGAAATATTTAACATTATTTCTGTCATTACCTCAGATTTGTGTTTGTCTTGAACCACTGTTGAGAAGGATCCCTTCCACTGAATATTTCAGGCAAGGCTGTTCTCAGGGTGTAATACATGTCGATCACTTCCTTGACTCTCTCCACACTCCTCTTGCATCGCAAGAATATCCTCTCCAATTGGCTATCATCTGTAATATATGTTAACATTTTAGTGTGTTACATAGAAAGTCTTATATTTAGGTATTTGGCGAATCAGTTTTTCAGGACCCTCAGAATTTTTTTTACATTTCTTTAATTCACAACTCCGATGTGTTTCAAGCCAATGTTTATTATTATTATTATTATTATTATTATTATTATTATTATTATTAACTCCTGTAAATTGGTCTGTTGACAATGGAGTGAAAATCAATAAAATCAAAACGTTTGTCATTTCATTAACTCGGAAAACTATGTCTTCAAAATTTAACTACTTTGTAAGCAATGTAATTCTAAACAGAAAAGATTGCATTAGAGACCATGGCGTTTTAATTGGCTCTAAATTATATTTTCATAACCATATTGGCTATAATTGCAGTTATTCCTATGAATGCAAGGATTAATAATATCAACATTTTTTCTCTGCACCCCTGTTAATATTATACTATACATTAGTTAGATCAAAACTTGAATATCCATCCGTAGTTTGGAATTCCCTCATAACAACTGATTCTGTCAAATTGGAAAATGTTCAAAGAAAATTTGTATCCTTACACTTGCTCTTTCTGGGGGTGCTAGAGAGTTTATATCGATCGTCCAGTTCAAAAGTGCGACAACTCAAAAATTGTCATTTTTTTTTTAGTTCTTTACACTACTGAAAGCCCCTTTCGGAGCTCTTTCCGATTCAGTATTGAGATAAGTCATATTTACAACCAAAAAGAAAAAAAAAACGAAATGAACTGCTTTAGAAGTAATTATAACTATGGACTTTACTAATTCATTATTAGTACATTTCGAAATGTATTAATAATGAACTGGAAGATCGTGGTATACTCGTCCTGAATACTGACTCATTTCTAATTGTCGTGGTTATGAACCAGAACTCTGTTCCTTTCTAGGTGATTCATTTGAAACTTTAAACTGAAGATATCTCAAAACTTGATTTTTTGAGTTGTCGCACTTTTGAACTAGACGATATATATATATATATATATATATATATATATATATATATATATATATATATATATATATATATATATCTTTGTTCTGGCAATAAATTATTATTATTATTATTATTATTATTATTATTATTATTATTATTATTATTATTATTATTATTATTATTATTTGCATTACAGATTCTTACCTATTTTCTCTGATTTTAACTATCAGGTAGCTTGTGAATACTTTAAAATATCGTAGCCTACATTCTAGACGAAATGATCTGGATTACATATTCTTCTACGTCGTCAGGGGTGACATTGTCTGTGAATCTACCATAAGTAATGTCAGCTTACTTATTCTTACTAAGAAATTTAGACTTGACAATTTTTTCTATACTAGGAATTATAAATCTCTTTCTCCGGTCTCTAGATGTATAAAAATACCAATATGCAGGGTTGTAATTTTGAGCCATTTAATGTATATAATAATAATAATAATAATAATAATAATAATAATAATAATAATAATAATAATAATAATCCGTGGCGCTACAGTCCGTGAAAGGCCTAGACCGGCCAGCCGACTGCTGGCTTCACGCCCACATGCCGAAGAAGAGGTGGACGATCATCCAACCAGAATGATGAGCTTGCTTTCGCAACCGGATTTCGCTACCTATTGTAGCTCCCCAAGTGCATCACGATGCTGGGTGGGCACCGGTGCCATACACTAGCCGAAATTTAATGAGAAAATTTCTTCCCCCATGAGGACTCGAACCAGTGCGCATTCCGTAACGCGAGTCCTAGACAGGATGCCTTAGACCACGACGCCACGGCGCGTGACCCATTTAATGTATACTACTGACTAATTTACTTGTATTATAATATAATATGTAAATTTTGGCAATTATATTCTTACGTTTCGTTATTAATTCATCCATAGGCTATGTTAGTTGGTATTGTAGGTTTTATTTTAATTCACATTAATCATCTTAATCTTTATTATTCTTATATTTTAATGTATTTATTACTTGTTTTGTATTGTACTAATGCGATGGACTATAATTGGCTTATGGCTGTTGCCAGAGCACAAAATCAATTAAATTTATTATTATTATTATTATTTCCATAACCCATAGTCCAGGGGATGAAGATCTGGAGAACGAACGGGTCATTGCACAGGACTTCCCCGACAATCCCTCGAAGATTAAATACCTGTGTTAGACGTCGTCTGACTGATACGGAAATGGGCTGCAGCTCCGCCTTGCATGAACCACATTTATTTTGTAGTTTTTGACGGTATGGCACTTCCTCCAGCAAGACGGGCAATTGGTTCGCTAAGAGACGCCGATTCTGAGAACCAGTTAAAGTACGGGATAGAATGTGTGGCCCTTAATCTGTTAGTAAAATACAAATTTTAAATTATGTTTTCTGAAAAAAAAAAAAAAAAAATCAATTTTTGGACTCATGTTTATTGGACTTTTTTATTGTTGTAAGTACTGCCGCCTCTCAAAATATTAGACCCTTCTTCTTTAACACCCTGTATTGCGTAGTAGTGCATGGAGATATCTTCATCATTTTTGTGCTCAATAAGTTATTATTCTGCTTCCCAGAGTTTTAATCCAAGTCTCCCGTTTAAAAAGCATTTCAGTTAACGATTTGTCTGCTGTCGTTGCTACGCAACGTAAATTTAATTTATATTCCAATCCCATTTCCTTTTGCCTGGAATTTATATTGTAGACTGTTGTTAACTACATACATCCAAACGTTATTCAACTGTTGTAACATAATTGATTTGTATAGCTTTGCTTTGAACTCAGCAGCCACCTTGGCCAAGAGGATTGTGATGAAATGTTGATTAGATAAACATCGGAATCACCAACCTTTCGCACCTGACGCCGAGAGCCAATTGCTGTAATTTGCAGTGCAGAAACGAGTTGTGATGCTGCCAACACTAGCAGTCTTAATTTCTGTTTCCACGAACAACAACTCCGTTTGAATCCCGTTTGCACTACACAGGACGTTCATTAATAGATTATATAATTTAATGTGTTAGACACAATATATATTTGAAGATACGTCTTTCAATGTACAACTCAAATTTCAAATTCCAGTAAGGATATCTCCATATTACACTACCTTTATACTTAGTGTGAAATCTGCAAAGTTGAATTTTAGATACGTTAATATTAGGCCTATATTATATACAAACCCTGGAGGTACGATATACAATCGCTTAACCCAACATCTAGCATATGCAGATGATGTGGCCATAATTGCAAGAACAAAGGCAGCACTATCAGGGTCACTACAAGAATTTGAGGAAGAAGCGAGAAAGCTTGGTTTGGAAATAAATCAAAGGAAAACCAAGTATATGAAAACATCCAGAAGAGAGGTACAGAAGCAGGACAATGTGGTCTTTCATCACCATAATTTTGAAAATTGTACAAGTTTTAAATATTTAGGTACAATGATTACAAACAATAATGATATATCCTCAGAAATAAAGACAAGAATAATGGCCGGTAATAGGTGCCTGTTTGGGCTTTGAAAACTATTTAAACTCGGTTCATTATCCAGATCTGCAAAGAAAATAATTTATAAAACTATTCTAAGACAAGTGGTTACATATGCTAGCGAAGCTTGGGTTTTAACAATAAATAACGAAAATATGCTAGCAATTTGGGAAAGAAAAGTTCTGAGAAAGATATATGGTCCCCATTTTGAAAATGGTCAGTTTAGAAGTAGAACAAATAAAGAACTAATGGAACTGTGTGGAGAACAGAGTATAGTTTCCTTCATTAAGAAAGGCAGACTTAGATGGTTGGGACATCTTGAACGTATTCAGAAGGCCGACTACCTAAACGGGCATTATATGGACACCCAGGAGGATTAAGGAAGAGAGAAAGACCAAGGCTAAGGTGGCTTCAGGATGTGGAGGATGATCTGCGGAGAGTTGGATGCAAGAGATGGAGACAACGGGCTCAAGATAGAGATGAATGGTTTCTACTGATTAAGGAAGCCCAGGCCCTTCATGGGCTGTAGTGCTAATAATGAATGAATGAATATTATATTAGAGTTCGGATGAAAATTACACAGTGTTACTATAAATGATCTTTCCGATTACAAAATTGAGTAACTATCGTTAAGAGGCACTTAGAAACACGATATTGGTATCAATGGAAAGAGAAACTCAAATATTTTTTGTTATCCATTTTGTTAAATCACATGTGCTACTCTTAAATCAGCAAAAATTATAAAACATGAAATTGGTATCAACAGAAACAGAAACTCTAGCAATTTTTAAATTTTTTTTTCGCCGGAAAACATGAAACAGAAAAACAAACCGTTGGTTCACAATCGTAAGTAAGTCACATGTGCTCAATGTGAGCTCCTTATGTCACACGACACACATCAAGTCTGTAGTCAATTTCCTGCCATTCACATTGTAGCATTGGACCATCCACCAGTGCAATGGCCTCTGTGATGCGGACACGAAGATCCTCGATGGTAGGTGGTAATGGTGGCTGATACTTGTTCTTTTATAAATCCCCACAGAAAAAAATCACAAGGAGTGAGGTCGGGGGAACGTGGAGGCCATTGAAAATATTCTAAATCTTCACGGACAGCACGTCCAATCCATCTCCTTGGAAATCGTGTATTCAGTTCGTTTGTGACATCTACTGAAAGTGGTAATAGGGTGGTTCCCTATCCTGTTGAAAAATGAGACCTTCGATGTCCTGTTCCAGTTGTGGAAGAAGCCATAACTGTAATATGTCTAGGTACGAATTACCTGTGACTGCCGCCTCGACAAAAAAGAAAGGGCCATACACCTTTTCACGGCTTATAGTACATTCATTCATCCATTCATTTATTTTATTCCATAGATCTTACATGAGCAATGAAGCTTTAAGATGTGGAACATGTCAACATTTTACAATATTACAATTACAATTTTTACAAATTTTTGTAGTTTTACAATTTAGTAATTTTCTACAATTTTTACAATGTTGTACAATTTTTTTTTTTTACATTTTGGCGAGATGTAGTGAGATGAAATGAGGTCCGAGGATTCGCCAAAATATTACCCGACATTTGCCTTTTCGGTGGGGGAAACCTCGGAAAAACCCAACCAGGTAATCAAATCAAAGGGGGTAATCAATCAAAGGTGTTGATGCCAAGGACTCGCCATAGACCATCCGGCTTCAGTCCCACAGACTGGGATATGTGAAAATCTAGCACACAAAATGCCCTTCTGTCTTCGTTTGCAGACATTTTTCTGTTATATCGTCTCCTAGGAACGAAATTAATAAATATGCGACAGGTTCACCATCATAACAAAAAATATTTGAGTTTCTCTTTCCATTGATACCAATATCACGTTTCTAAGTGTCTCCTAACGATAATTATTCAAGTTTGTAATCGGAAAGATCATTTATAGTAACGCTGTATTTTAATAACCATTCTGTACTTACTTACTTACTTACTTACTTACTTACTGGCTTTTGAGGAATCCGGAGGTTCATTACCGCCCTCACATAAGCCCGCCATTGGTCCCTATCCTGAGCAAGATTAATCCAGTCTCTATCATCATAACCCATCTCCCTGAAATCCATTTTTATATTATATTCCCATCTACGTCTCGGCCTCCCCAAAGGTCTTTTTCCATCCGGCCTCCTAACTAACACTCTATATGCATTTCTGGCTTCGCCCATACATGTTACATGCCCTGTCCATGTCAATCGTCTGGATTTAATGTTCCTAATTATGTCAGGTGAAGAATACAATGCGTGCAGTTCTGTGTTGTGTAACTTTCTCCATTCTCCTGTAACTTCATCCCTCTTATCCCCAAATATTTTCCTAAGCACCTTATTCTCAAAGACCCTTAACCTATGTTCCTCTCTCAAATTGAGAGTCCAAGTTTCACAACCATACAGAAAAACCGGTAATATAACTGTTTTATAAATTCTAACTTTCCGATTTTTTGACAGCAGGCTGGATGATAAAAGCTTCTCAACCGAATAATAACAGGCATTTCCCATATTTATTCTGCGTTTAATTTCCTCCCGAGTATCATTTATATTTGTTACTGTTGCTTCCAGATATTTTAATTTTTCCAATTCTTCAAAAGATACATTTCCAATTTTTATATTTCCATTTCGTGCAATATTCTCGTCACGAGATATAATAATATACTTTGTCTTTTCGGGATTTACTTCCAAACCTATCTCTTGACTTGCTTCAAGTAAAATTCCCGTATTTTCCCTAATTGTTTGTGGATTTTTTCCTAACATATTCACGTTATCCGCATAGACAAGCAGCTGATGTATCCCATTCAATTCCCTTCTTCCTTTTAGTCTATGCATATATATAATCCGTTAATATCTTAATGCCGTATCATCTGATATCTTCTTTTGATCGAATTCTTCTCCCGTTCACCATTCCTTCCAGTGCATCCTTCAGTAGCCTGTTTCTTCTCAGCCAGTGATCCAGCCAATTCATTTTCCTTTTCTTGATCAGTTTCAGCATCATTCTTTCTTCACCCACTCTTTCCAGCAGAGCTTTATTTCTTATTGTGTCTATTTCACACGCTCCATTCTTCTCCATATCCAAACTTCAAGTGCAGACGGCTGTCACATACTGGTTCCGATCCCAGGCATCATACTTTTACGATACAGGGATAGAAAAGTTGATTGCACGGTTTGACAAATGCCTGTATTACGTTGTGCAATGTGTTGGAAAATAACGCAACAATGATTGTGTATCTGTTTCAATAAAATCTTTCCATGAAATCTATATATAATTTGAACTGGTAATGGAAATTACGGGAAAACGACTGAACAGATTTTAATGAATGACCCCTCATTTTGAAGCTTGGAACCCAAAGTTTTTCAGAAAAATAGTAGTTTTCAGTGAAATATCAATTTTCCTACATTATTTTCCTGTTTTCCAAAATTCATCTTTATTCAGTTTCGAGAACTAATTGCATTTCAGCACGGCCGTCATGTCAGAATAAAACAAAACACACACTACAATAAACAATAACTATTTCACGAAGGCCATGACCTGCAGGATTCCTGACATATTTAGAGTTCAAATTCAATTCGTTATTAAAAACTTGAAGACTCGCTAATTTACAGGTCTGATTCTGCGGTGTGTAATTTTCTGAGTACAGCTGTGTATTGGATATTGAAATCTAAAAAAAAACTTGAAGTGGTTTGATTACATTATTACCATTAGCAATGAAATTTCATTATAGTTAATACCATGATGTGATTATTTTTCATTAATTATACATATTAATGGTATACTGATGATATGAAAGTGAAACGTTTTTGGGGTTACTTAAGTATATATAGGGAATGTGTTAAATTAGATCTTCATTTGTATAATTTACTGAGTGGCGGCTATATATAAAACTTACGTAAGATAATAATATTGATATTAAAAATCAAATATTTTTATAGTTACCAATCGAGTGGGGTTGGGTCTTTTTCATATACTTAATGGCGGTGTGGTGTAGATATTTATATGCGTCATTCTCTTCAGTATTGGCTCGAGAGAGCAAAAAAAATTACAGTTCCTAAGGAAAGACGATATTACTTACTGATAAAATAAGAGACCTACAACATTTTTTAGTCTCTCGATCATTTCAGCAAGACCTCTTAGCAGGATAAAATGATTTTACCCTCTACATTTCAATCTCTACATGCAGCAGCTATACCAAGATGCTATGTCTATTGTTCGAAAGCATAGCAAACCTGACTTTTACAATCCACTATGACCTGAAATAGCTATTGCTTTGCTCCCACATGAAAAACCCACTGATCGCCCTAACATTGTTACTTGCGTTTTCGCGTTGAAACTCAAGAGACATAGGATACATAGGTTCAAGAAAAAGTATTGGACATAAAAACCATTCAGAGGGAGTATGTTTCATTATTATGGAAGCAAATAACTTTCAAAATGTCTGGTATTTTTCATTGAAAATAAATCTGAAAAATTTTTATTTGAACGTCTAATGAACCTAGTTTGCAGCATTTGCTGCACAAGCCACTATTTGTGTTTTATTCCTGTAAATGGCCCCAAGGGAACCTAACTTTCTGGACGGTCTTCGTATTTGCATTCGAGTGACCAAAATGTGTATAAGAACATGTTTTGATATTATTAACAAGGTGGAAAAAAAAAATAAATAAAATCTTTATCTGCCCTCATGAGAATTTTTGTTTGTTAGCCTAAGATCGAACTCGCGGTGCTCTGGATGGAAGAACTACTGTAAGCCTACTTGTTGTGATGATTCCAAATAGCTAAATCCACATTACTAAACTTTTTTCGTACTTTCGTTCATCTGAAAGAGAAAGTAGTACTTTGTTTTGCTGTGAGTTTTCGTGTACTTCATAGTATTGGAAAAAGCACAACCTATAGGCCTATTATTTTGTTCTGACAAGTGAATTACTGCTTGTTCTTTCATTAGACAGACAATTCCAATAATACATTAACTACTGTACTAATGGTACTCATACTGCATAAGAATAATAATAATAGTAGTCCACCGTTGTGACTGAGGGGTTAACTCCGAACCAGAGTGCTGCATTGGAGTTAAATCGCTCGCTTGAACTCGGTCGAGTGTCGCACCCTCGAGTGAGATACGATCGGTCGTGATACGCTCGTAATAAATAGAAGCAGAGTACAAGGTCATCCCACCGACATGTCTTGTCTTGTATGAAAGGCGACAGATAAGATACACATATGTTTTGCTCACACGATAAAAATAAGGCTTTATTTTCTGCGTTTATGACAAACGTTTAATGGAACAGTCAATGGAACGTACCAAAACAGGAACATGAAGTTATAAATAAAATAGTATGAAAAACTTCGATATACAGTTATTATTGCTAATTAATAATTATTCAATATTTGATTTACCACATATATAATATGATAGATCCATACATAGTGTTCCGCCTATATACTGCGACAATGTAGAAACGTTTTACAAAATATTATTGATATAGCAGTAGATTAATAACAATAGTAGTACAGAGATAACGTCACAGAAAATACAATAAAACGAATAATCATGCTGCACAACTGTTACAGACGCAAAGATTGATACACTAATTATTAGAGATTATTATTATTATTATTATTATTATTATTATTATTATTATTATTACTAGAAAACTTGATACGGTTCTTGCATTATCGTGATTGTGTTCTCCGTTTATAATAATTACATTTACATCCAATAACATCTATCAGATGTGGCAAAAACAAAATCACTCCTGTCTGGGCAAAAAAAAAAAAAAAAAAAAAAAATACATTTACCTACAACATTTATATTACATTTTAAAGCAAGTTTTGTAGTTGTACTATGCAGAGGTTAGTTAAACACTGCAAAGTTTTGAAATGATAAACATCTATGATGTTACTACACAATTCACCACTGTAACAAGAACGAATGTCTAACGCTCTGCTTATACCTTTCGAGGATTTATCGCTCGTGACAATTTTACCCATCATGCATGTGCGCTACCTATTGGATTATGCTATGAACTACTTGGCGCTCGAGCGAAAACGTCCGATGCAGACCTCTGTCCTAAACCAGCGGTCCCTGGTTCGATTCCCGGTGAGGAAAAGTTGCCTGGGTGAGGTTTTTTTTTTCGGGGTTTTACCCTCACTCCTGTGGATGAATATCAGATAACTTTATCAGGCGATTGGAACCCCACTAATCTTGTCCACTTCCTTTCCTCCCCCATCATCCTTTCCTAATTATCCTGTTTCTGGTTTTTCAGATCGCTCTACAGGCGGCCTCCCGAAGCTGCTGACTCTCTCGACCGGCCTCCGTGGAATGTAGCTAAGCGACGTTGGATGGCTTCTGCAATGACACCCGTGACGGACCTACTCGGGGGAGGAGTTTCGCCTCGGACCGACAGGGGGACTTGGGGGGGGGGAAGTTGCCGAAGCAGGAATGGTATATGAAGTTCTGTCGGCTGTAGGAACCGGTCGTTAAGGGAGTCATGTGGTTAGGGTTGGTGCGCGCATTTTTCTGACCTTGACGTCGTGCGCGGGCATCAAGCGCTAGGTATGGGAGGAGAAATAAGCAGTCTGTTGGATTAAGAAAACAGTGGTGCACAAACTTCAAACTGAACGTGAAATTTTATGTCGTTATTTTTATATGGCTTCTTTCTGTTTGATATTTTCTATATTGTCTGTAAAACAAAAGTACTAACACCAATTTCTTAATATTGCACTTGTGCTTTAAATCTTAATAACATAATAAAGAGTTAAGAAGGAATATTTACGTACATTCCATAGCAGTACAACTACATTGTACTAAGTGGATGAAACACATCATTCATAAAGAAAGTGATATCGCAAAAAATAGAGATTGAGTATGACATGGTAAGTTGGAATTGATATTGATGGTATCTTTAACCTTATAAAAGTAAACAATGAACTAATCAAATAGTACATTATGCAACGAGCCTATAATGGTAGTAATTGAGACGCTAATATGTTTATGGAACGAGCGCAGGCGAGTTTCATAATTTTCATACGAGCGTCTTAATTGCCATTATAGGCTAGTTTCGTACGACTTTTTGTGCTCCACCATATTTCTAAATTGAAATTATTTATAAGTATTCATGTCATTCTTATCTGACTGAGGAGCGGAACTGACCTTGTGCAATACCTCGTAAATTGTGAGATGTGCGCAGACGCTAAAGTATTGATCTTTTCCGAGAAACAAATGTCATTGACCTTGAAATAATCTAGAGAGTAAAATAAACATTAATCTTGATATAACCTTAAAACTGAATTAGACTTTGACAAACGAGATGACAAATTGAATTTATTTGAATATTATTTACAATTAACGCTAATTATTATAGTAAGAGAACTAACTTTATTTTAAATATAGGTGATTTATTGATTTATTGTTGTCTTTCGATTGCATATCAGAGAATCTTAATCGATACTTGCGCTTTCATTTTGCTGCAATGGTATTTTCTGATTGGTGGAACATCTGAACTTGAATGAATAGGTGTACTTTAATGAGGTCCATTAAAGGGCTGCTACCGGGTGTATAATTACTACATTTCGGCATGGTCAAGCATAAACAATATTATAGTACAAAGCAAAGTTACCTAGGTACTGTATATGTTTTAAGTATAACTAATATTCCATAACAAAACTCTTATCGCATTATGCTTTTAAGGTGATATTGGTGAGCAACTTCCTATTATTTATCAGAATATTAAATTATTTTCTCGAAACCTGCTGAAGCTATAGAGCTGACATTTTACAACACATGGGCACGTATCTTTTGCTTATGATGCAACAGTAGTTGATTTATTAATTCATATCCTTACAAGCATTTCCCATGTGAATATTTTCAAAATTTTAATGCACTATCTTCAGTAATACGTATATACGGTATATTAGATTTACGAAAACATTGTTTCAGTATCTTTAAGGCTACTAAATTAATAGGCCTGTATCTGAAAATTTCACTTTTCTCTTTAAAAAAAGTTGAAAAAATATTCTTTTTGAATAAAAAATAATAAATTTGTGAAAAAATTAGCATTAAAATTAAAACTTACATTCTTATAATGCACTTATACTTCTCAGGCGAATCTAAAAATTACCATGGATACAGTTTTAATAAGTTCTCTTCCCTTTATCTATTGAATCAGTGCTGGCCATCCCTGAATATAGCTCGACCAAGCGGCATATACCACCTCTTTGGTCTGTCTCTTTCCTTTCCGCTGTAAAGCGCTCAGGCTCTCCTGAGCTCTAAAGCGCGCTTGCTCCTATGGGCATCAATTGACATGCCTGGCGTAGGGGATCTGTGACATGCAACTCATTCAATATCAAGGGTTAGCGCAATAGATCTCAACAGGTCGCAGTGCTGGGCCATCCGTGTCCCCTTCAGTTAAATTCCTTTCCTTTTCAATAGTAGTAATTAATTACGATAACAATAAAATAGTGGATACAAAATTTTCTCAAGAATAATAGCTCTTAATTTGGAAGCTCCCTACAAAACTCTCATTGGTGAAGAACAAAACGGTTTTCGAAAAGGCAGATCTTGAGCAGACGGATATTTTACTTTGAAGATTTTGATCGAAAAACATAGGCAAATTAATAAAGAAACTCACTTGCCTTTATTGATTACGAAAAAGCTTTCGACCGTGTTGACAGAGATAAGCTCTTTCAAATTTTGGCAGATAATTCAGTTCCAAACGCAATTATTAGAACAATTTACGTTATATATAACCACAATATTATCAAAATTACTATTGGATCAGAACATACCGAATGGAGACCGATAAACTGTGGAGTTCGTCAAGGATGCCCCCTTTCACCACTTTTATTCAATATATACATCTACTCCATCATCAGACATTGGCGACTAACAATTCATGGAAACATCCCACTCTTCCGAAATTGTACTCTAGATACATTATTATATGCAGACGATCAGGTAGGTTCTTTTTCCTACAAATGAAGACGAGCTGCAATACTCAATACATCACCTGAATATAATAGCACAAAATTTCAATATGAAAATTTCCCCAAACAAAACATAAATTATGGCGTTCCAAGGTAACAGCCAGTTAGGAGTAAAATTTGCATTGGAACTCATACGTTAAAACAGGTAAAGTCATTTAAATATTTAGGTTATAACTTGACGTATTTACCTGTTACTGATATATCTGAAAATATTCAACATTTTAATGGAGCCTTAAGAACCATCAACCAGGTTTTCACAACCACGAAACCCCAAAAACATACCAGGTTAAAAGCATATAAAGTTCTAGCAAGGCCTGTCCTCATGTATGGTAGTGAGGCCTGGACTGTCCGAAACTCGGATGTTCAACGCCTAACAACTGCGGAAATGAGATTTCTAAGGAGGACTGCCGGCTACAGCTTGCTTGACCACAAAAGGAATGAGCTAATTACAAAAGAATTGAAAATTACACCTATTTATGAACATCTCAACTACCATAGATAAAAATGGCTTAATCATGTCAATAGAATGGACCGTTCCAGACTCCCAAGACAAATTCTCCGCTATATACCACATGGAAGACGATCTTTGGGACGCCCCGTGAAAAGATGGACGGAGACCGTAACAGGCCACTAGGCCTAATACCTGCAAGGACGATGATAAAATATCTTAAATTCTGTGAAGTATTGATTCCTGAAGTTTCTTACCTAAATCCTGAGGTAGATGAGGTTGCTGCTGTAGCCATTCTCGAATTGCATTCACTGCTCTTGTTATCTTTTTCTGATCTAATCCCAAGATGGAACGAACGCCGGTAATAGTTTCTTTTGTTACCATTTCCATGTTGAATTATTTAATAACCTGACGATCTGCTAATGTTAAGAATAATGTAGGACTTTTGTCTTCCTTTTCGTTGCATTCACTCATTTAATGTATCTTAGCAACAAACGCCGTGAATATTACGTCATGTATCTTGGTTTGTAGTATTAATAATAGTCTGCAAAATAATATAATATATACTGCGTTGCTACGAAAGTCAAATGTAGTAAAATCAACACTATTCCCATTGCATTAAACTGGCAAAGAACTAGATGCAACTTGGGTAGAGATTTTATATAGCGTAGCGACCTTCCATAAATAGATTTCCATGCAGGCGGACTCATTATGGACACCGTTTTAAAGGAAGAAAATTACTGGCCAACAATTGAATGAAATAATTTGAACTTGAGCACTTCAAATTACAGCACATTTTGCTATCTATCTAACAATGGTCGACATGTCATTACAAGCGAGTGTAGATACATCAGCTGTAATGTCATGTGAAGGTAAGCAATATCAGTTTGTGTGGAATGTAATTTTCGTTTCTCAGGAATATTAAGATACGTATAAATTACAGGAGATTAGGAAATTACTTTGTGGTTTGAAGGTACGACCTTCAGCTTGTGTACTTGCAACTAAACTTCGACATAAATAGTTCATCTTCTGGGAGAAGAATTGCAACATAGATAGATAGATAGATAGATAGATAGATAGATAGATAGATAGATAGATAGATAGATAGATAGATAGATAGATAGATAGATAGATAGATAGATAGATAGATAGATAGATAGATAGATAGATAGATAGATAGATAGATACATAGATAGATAGATAGATAGATATAGGTAGGTAGATATAGGTAGGTAGATATAGGTAGGTAGATATAGGTAGGTAGATATAGGTAGGTAGATATAGGTAGGTAGATATAGGTAGGTAGATATAGGTAGGTAGATATAGGTAGGTAGATATAGGTAGGTAGATATAGATAGATAGATATAGATAGATAGATATAGATAGATAGATAGATAGATAGATAGATAGATAGATAGATAGATAGATAGATAGATAGATAGATAGATAGATAGATAGATAGATAGGCAGATAGATAGATAGACAGATAGGCAGACAGACAGATAGATACATAGATAGATAAAGTAATAAAGAAATAGGTAAAGAAAGAAATAGGTACATAATGAAATAGGTAGATAAATAAATAGGTAAATAAATAAACAGATAAAGAAAGAAACAGATAAAGAAAGAAAGAAATATATAAAGAAAGAATTAAATAAAAAAATATAATAAATAGTTAAATGATTAAATAAATAGAGAAATAAATATATAGATAAATAAAGAATAGAGAAATAAATAAATAAATAAATAAATAAATAAATATATAAATAAAGAAAGAAATAGATAAATAAAGAAATAAAGAAAAAAATAAATAGATAAAGAAGGAAAGAAATATATAAAGAAAGAAATAAAGAAATAAATAAAGGAATAAATAAATAAGTAAATAAATAAATGAGTGAGTGAGTATAATGAAACCATTCACTGATGTAATAACAATTATTCACTATGTAGTTTCATTGTTTTCACTATGAATAAGTAAAATATTAAAAGTTTCTTAAAGTTCAAAGTGATTTGTAACTGCATATGTTAAGTTTTGAAGAAAACTTTTAGTTTTCATACATTTCTGTTCTGACAATGTATCAGAACAAACTAATTTTTATTATTATATGTAACACATCTATATAATAATAAAATATAATTTTTTCACGTTCCAAATACTAAAACTTTGTTATTATTCATAAAAATATGCATCTTGAAGAGTCTTATTTTGTAGAAGTTGAGTTTTGTAAAAACCTGTCCTCAATTGGTGACGAAATCTTTGTTGTGTTTCTGCAATGGAATTATTCTGTAAAAACAACATCCTTCTGAATCGTCCAACGTTCCATTGTTGACTGTGCAATTGACTCTAAACCAAACTCCCGACATTCCTTTAGAGCTTGAATACTGGTGGACGCGGTAAAATGTAAAAACAATTACATTACGCCAATTTGAAATACGTCGAAACTTTCAGCTGGACCCGTTACTAATTGGAATGAATTACATAAAATGCATTTAGATTGCATTATTCTGCATATAGAAATAGAGAATCTGTTAATAAAGGTATGAACGATCAAGATTTTTACATTAGGTAGCTTAATTATTGTCCAATGTTGTTATCTTAAAATGGTTTCTTGTAGATTAGTTTGTTTTATAATAGAACGCTTCAAAATGTGTATATATATATATATATTTTATTGAAATAATTAATGTAAATAATGGGAGAAATGCATGTAATGATAATATTACATAAAGATTATGTATTGTGAATAACTTTTGCTACATCGTACATACAGATCGATAATTGGAAAGTTATCTTGGATAAATGACAACATAAAGTGTATATTTCTTCGTGACAAAAGTGATGATTCTTAAACGTAATGTTTTCAATTGGAAGTGGACGTCTATGTGGATTTCGTTTCTTCAGCTCTTTCGAGGTCGCTTGGATTCGTCGGTCTTGTATTTGTCGTTCTCCAAGAACCAGTCTCGATGAAGTATCAAATTCTGCTGCCACTTTTCTGCAAACATAGAGTATATGGGTTATACGTAAAGTACATTAATATCAAGTGGAATATACTAGAGTATTACAGCAAGTAAACGACCTGTAATTTAATACTCTAATTCAGCGGTGGCGAAAATGTAATCGTGCGCCGAGCTACTGTGTAACCTGCAACGTGGATAGCACCTATGAAGGGAGGCGGACACCCGAAGGGGAAGTGAAGCAACTGTCTGACTTATTAACGGATTTTCATTTTCCTTACGTCAAGCACTTAAATATAATTTTATAGAGTACAAGGCTACAAACTAATGTTTAGTACGTGTAACGAAGAAAGAAATGAACAATAAATGAACAATATCACAATCTAAAATTAACTGTCTTCAGAATGTCTCTGCGACAGAGTTTCAAAATCAGGAATTATGTCACTTACTGCCAGTCGTAGTTGATCACGAAGGTATTTGTCTGTCAGTCGTGATCTAAATTTGGTTTTTACTATTTTAATTGTAGAAAATAATTTTTCACAAACATAAGTTGTAGCGAACATGGCTTCAACAGAGCAAGCGAAAGAACGAAGCTTCGGATATTTATTTTTGGCGAAGATTTGAAAGTTCAACATTTGTCAAGTCCTTACATCTAGCTTTCATTTGACATCACATAGTAAATCAGTGAGTTCAAATTGAAGAGCTAACCGCATTATTCGTACATCTGCTGAAAAAGGGTCGACGTACAGAGATGATGATGATGATGATACTTAACCTTTTAATGTTTGGTCAGTAACATGTAGTATAATGCCGTTTTATGTTATACAGCCGTTTTCCTCGTAATACTTGTGAACAAATCATACATTTAATATTCTCATCATATTGACAGCAAAAAAATGCATCCTCCCATCCTACTTGGAACTTTCGTACATTGTTTCGAGAGAGACATATGCCACTCGCAGGTCAGAGACAAATACAAATGGAACGGAGTTTGACTCCAGTGAGTGAGAGGGTGGGGGTTGGGGGAGTTTGAAGCAAGTGAAATACACAGCTATCACTGCGAGCCACAATGTCTCGCAAGTCACGTTCTCGCCACGGATGTCTAATTCGTGTATAGGCATTTTCATAAAATAATAAAGATTACCTTAAATAAATCTCCTTTCAGATATTTTCAGTTACTGTATAAAGTTTTTGCATTACTTTTTTGTTTTGTGTTACTGTAATTGTAGATGTTCTTGTTTTGTATAACTGACCGTTGTTAATTCGTTTCTTCCTTGCTGTGCTAAAATTTTGTATGTAAAACTTACATATTTCTGGTGGTGTGGAAGAAAAGACATGATGGCCTTAACGCGACGACAATAAGACGTATATTATTATTATCATTATTATTATTATTATTATTATTATTATTATTATTTAATTTGAGAGTATATGATCGGAATTTTCAGTTTACAAAATTTTACTTACAGTTACAAAATAAAATATGCACTGTTCGAGGGATAACTTGAGTTAACGAATTCGTCACACTGTACAGTCTTAGAAAAAAGCTTTGAGGCACAGATACTTTGAATGTCCCAGAAAGGAGGCAGTGCGCACGATCAAAGAACATTGAGATACGTAAACATATCATTCATTTGTGTTCAGTGAAGTGATCATAAAGCCGAAGACAGATGTTAAAAAACGTAGAGTGTATTCTTTAATACAAGAACATGGTGTCCACATTTTTAGTAGTGATACTGGTGAAACAATTAAGTGTCGGTTATGTATGTGTGGATTAAAAAAGATAACAAAATAATCGATAGAACATCAATGTAATATACAGAAACACATGGAAAAATGTTGCTCTAAGTTAGAAGAAAATAATGGTTCAAGTTTAAATTCCGTTTCAAATATGAAATATGACTTTTGCCAGGATTTGTGTCGAATGATAAGTTGCAATATTGCATTCAAAACGTTGGACAATTCTCACTTTAAAGGGTTTATAGAAAAGTACACACAATATCAGACACCTTCTGAATCATCGATTCGAAAACAGTTCTTACCTGCATGCGCCTCTAGTATGCCTACTGAGCTAACGTAAACAACAACCCTCTGACGACACAAACTACTCGCGTTGTAGTTACCTTGACATCCGAATGACTTTTTTTCCGCTATATATTTACGACTCTTTGCCAATGATTGGATACTGAATGAAAAGGGTGGACATCTGAGGGTGAAAAATCGGCAGAATGTAGGGTTGTGGAAACATCTTCCAGCCAGTCTCCTGGATAGCTGCTTTCATCTTGTAAGCGGAATACTGACGTGTATTATCGTATTGTAGCATCACTTGATGCAGTGTTCCCAGTAGTTTTTCTTCAATTGCGGCCGCAAGGCGTCTGAATTGTTGGCAGTAAATATCAGTAATTATGTACGGGAAGCAATTAGAAGTACAAGACTCTTTCTTTATCGCACCGACGGACAACGTCCTCTTGTGTGAATGGGAACTAACTTTTGTATGAGGTGTTGTGTATTGAAACGACAGAATCATTATCTTGCAGTCTTTTCTCCGATGGTATTCTCCGTAAAATTCAAGGCGTATTTACAAGTAGATCACTCCAAATAACAAATGACAACAGAATATTCCAAATAACAAATGACAAAAGACAAACAATCTCCTAATGAAATGTTGCTTGTGATGATGAATAAAAACGCTACGAACATATGCATCAACCAAATACTTGTTAATACTCCCGGTAGGGATTTGCTGTGTCAGGTTCCGGTGTCATGGAAACTGAATTATTGATATCTTTCCGTGTATGTACTCTGCTACTGTTTTTTTTTTACATTGCATCATCGATCGTAAATAAACGATGCATCGTAATTTGGGAATCAGTTACTTGTATCGTCTATGCCTCTGTAGCAGAGATTTAATTACGATATTAGATCATGCTATTGTACTTTATTAATTTCTGTTTACTAGTATTTATGCCCATCTTTATATTTTTGTATCAAGCTAACTCTCTCCAAAATTTTGTGGCTTATTGTGATGAGATTAAGTTCACTTACCTCTGCTGACTCCCTATGGAAGCTAGCTTGATGGGCTTGGAAGTCATGCTTTATATAAGTATTTAGGCATAATTTTCGATAATCATTTAAAATGGAACCAACACATTAATTACCTTTGTAATGAATTACGTAAAATAGTATATTATTTTGTTTTATTGAGGAATTACTTATCAATAAGTTTATTCCGCACAATATATTTAACTTTATTTCAATCGGTAACTATGTATGGAATTATAGGATGGGGTAGGTCATTTAAATCCATTTTAATCCACTTTATTTATTACAGAAGAAAATAATTAAAATATGTGTTCATAAACCTATTGATTTTCAATCTCAAAATTTGTTTTTAAACTTTAATGTACTTGACGTAAGACAAATTTATTATATTGTATTAATAAAATTCATACATAAAAATCGAAATAACTTTGAATTGTATTCTCATAGTTATGAAACAAAAGGTATGAATTCTTTAAGATTGTTTGAACCAAAATGCAACACTGTTACAGTATTTAATCATAGTAGTAATTTAGGCCCAAGAAGATATAACAAATTTATATTTAAATATCCTAATCTTGTCAATTCTAATAGTTCTAGTATTAAATTTAAAAAGCTATGTATGGATTTTATAAAAATTGAAAAACTGTGAATTTAAATTTATATATTCTAATTGCATAGTAGGCATAAGACAAATTGTATTGTATAATTATTAATTTCAATTCAGGAATCCGCCCCTGAGCACGAGTTCTACTCTTTCAGTTTTTCTGTATATATTATATTTTATGTTACAATTATTAGCAAAATAATAAATAAATAAATAAATAGAAATATCAGCTGATCGACATAAGTGTGTTTTGTAAAGATTATTATTTATATCGCTGCAATGATTTGTAATAGTTAAAATTTGTGGATTAGTGGTAAATTTTGTATTCACTGAAGTCAAAATTTATCATGTACTATATTTATAGTAGTATATCGAAATGATAGCCCGTCCAAGTCTTGGATTTAAAATATCGGCATCCTAATCAATTCAAATGAACAAAAAAGAAAATTTAAATTAATGTTTAAAAAATACATAATGAAATTAAAAAAAAATAATATTCCGCGACACGATGTGGTAGCTATCAAAACGATACAAATTTATTTTTTATTTTATTTTATTGGGTTAATTTACGACCCTGTATCAACATCTAGATTATTTAGCGTCTGAATGAAATGAAGGTGATAATCCCGGTGAAATGAGTCCGGGGTCCAGCACCGAAAGTTACCCAGCATTTGCTCGTATTGGGTTGAGGGAAAACCCCGGAAAAAACCTCAACCAGGTAACTTGCCCCGATCGGGATTCGAACCCGGGCCACCTGGTTTCGCAGCCAGACCCGCTGACCGCTACTCCACAGGTGTGGACACAAATTTATTGAAAAAAAAATACATTGAATATTATAAATATGAATAGAGATGGTGATTGTTGATGTTCAACGAAAATTTTAAAATGGTTGATGCAAGTGTCTGAAGAGTCTTTTCAGGAGCCTTTAATTTTCTGAGGATCTCCCATGTAAATTTGGGAATTGTTCCTCGCGCTCCAAACATAAGTCCAATGACATTCCAATCTTGAATATTATATTTATGACTGAGATCATCACAGCATGGAAGGTAAATAGCGCGTTTCTCTTCATGTATCTGCTTTGGTTGATCTTCATTAATTTCGAACCTTACAGTGGGGTCAAGAATGAGACCAGTTTTTTATGTCGGTCAATTATTATGATGTCAGCACGCCGTGTAGATCCTTCCGCAGAAAGACATTGAACTTCCTCATATACTTCATATTCACCATGTTCCCTTAATCTGTTAGCAATTATTAAGCGGACTGTGTTATGTCTGTCAATTCGCAGTAATTCGCCCTGAGGGCAGAAACCTAGCACGTGGGTAACGTTTCAAGCTCATTGCATCTCCTGCAATGGGTATTGCTAAGGCTTCTACGGGGAGAGATCTAACTGCGATAACATTGGTGCTCATTTTAATGGCCTCGGTCCATTGGCCACAAGATAGACGTTTCTTATTGCTAATCCAGGTGTTACCTTTTTTCCAGTGAGAGTAGAATGTAATTCCTTTACCTTTCCCAGGTAACGCGCTCCACTCATTATAAACAGTGACACGAAGTTGTTTACGGATGTTACGTGGATTAATGGTTCCAATATCGTTGACATTAATTGGTAAGTGGCGAGGGCTGTCAGTAATTTCGGCTTGAAGGTTCCTAGTTTGATTAATATAAGGGTTGTCTTCTTTAACTAATAATCTGCAAACATTAAGATGTTGGAGAAATGCTTCCCATTGTGCTTTAAAAACTCCAAGTCCTCTCAAATTTCGAGGTGCATATAACATTGCATCCGGTACATCTGTCGGTAAGCCAACGATTTCCTTGACAGAACCTACGGATAAATTTATCAATATCCTTCAGAAATTTTAATTTAAGATCCTTTAATGGTGCACATTGAAATGGATAGATAAGCTAAGGGCAAATATATTGGTTTAAAATGTTTAGTTTTTGATCAGGAATGAGCAAATGTGATGAGAGGTGATGACTATTTTTCAATTTATTAATAATGTACAATAATAATTTTAAGTAAGACGTTGCTACATTGATAATATTTAAAAGAAAAGCAAGCATTGCATAAGAAAATACGAGAGACATTTTTTGCAAATGCAACTGTGAGAAATCCAGGAAGACTCTAAATTCCTAAAATGGTAAATGGATAACACTTTCCTGAAACCGTTACTCCATAGGACAAGATGGCCTTGATGTTATTGGGGGGGGACCAAATGTCCTGGAAATGATGAAAAGGACCAAGTAGACAGGACCAAACGTACAGGGATATTTTATATATATACTAACATTTTTAATATTAACCTGGCTATATCTCCGGATTCAAGGTCTAGAACCTTAAACACCGCTTGCTCCCCCTTCCAAGACTGGAGTTCGATGATACTGGCGTAATATACAAACAAATCACTTTACTAGGTATAGGAGGGAAGAAAAGTAGTTCATCCATTTACGTAAACTAGGAAATATCGCAATTTTGAGTTTGATAATTTTCATTACGTTTTTGTTTAATCAAAATACAGTACATTATTAACAATGAGTGTTTTTATTCACGAATTGACCTGTCCATGCGAACTTGTTCATTATGCAGTGTATATTATACTATCTACAGCACATTAGCATACAATATAGAGAATGAAGTTAAATTGAAAAATAATCACAATATGGATATTTAAACACATTTGTGAAAATGGCGGCCGTTCATTTCGATACGGGCTTCAGTTCTTTTGTGCATATTATCGCACTATAGACTATTGTACCTAATGCCAATTACCATTTTCGTCCTTCGTACGAGTAACTCATGTTGAAATAATTCTGTACCTACTCTATAAAAGAGTACCTTACGTACTGTAAATTCAATCTTCACTTCTGCCCGATCCGAAAAGATAAAATTACTCAGAAATTCTATCTAGTGTCCGTTCAAGTGTTTTTGTCGCAGGGTCGTAGAAAGGGGGGGATCACGTGACAGTTAATTACTTAACGAGGCCCTTTTATTTAAGTTATTTTAAACAGTTGTATAATATTACGTAGACGTCCAATTCCTAACAGAAATTAATGTTTTCAGAAAAGAGCTAAGACAGCCCAGCTACTAGACTTTACAGAGGGGCGAACAGAAGCAGGTGGGGGAAACCGGGATTGGACGTAGGCAAACGGACGACATTACCTGTGCGAAAATAAGATTCAATATTGAAAGCTCTTTCGTCACTGTAAAACGCGAACATATTTCTGGAACGTACTATACTCACTAACTCAGTACTGCATACGCGGCCTCGGTTCTGTGTGGAGGACGCTTGGAGTTTACTAGTAGAAGGGGTGGGAGTGAAGTACATTAAAAAACTCAGGTACAATAAAAATTGAAGAAAAATTAAATGATGTCCATGTATTACCCGATATTAATATTCTGGACCAAATGTCGAGGACTTTTTCTTCGAGACCGTATGTCCGAACAGACATTATTGCCGGTACCAAATCATCTACAATCATTTCCGAAACTTGCAATTACTTAAAATATATATTACACTCATTTTCATGAGAGTAATATAATTTGGAACCAATACAAAGCTTTAGCTTGCAACTTGAACTTTTCGTAAATGTCTCATTACGGTTGTATTTGACACTATTTAGTGAGCAGAAAGTACTCAGCCAAAAAAAAGTGATGTGTTCCCAAGATATGTGACATTGCTTACAGCTACTTTGTTCTGTACTTGGAAGAGTATAGAGATTTTCTTTGGAAAGATTTAGTACTTACCCCAGAGGTCTCTGAGAGGACCTGCCTCGCCTCCGTATTCATTCGGCATTATTCTCTGTGGCACGTAGTCATACAGGTTTCCTACCCCATTTCTATGAACATGGAGCTGTAAAAATAAACATAATGGTTTGCTAAGCGATCGGTTTGCCTATCCTGCGACGTACACACATACCGTAGTTTCCCCTAACTATGGTCCACATTTGTCACATTTTTCTTTGTATATTCAATACTATTCATCCAGATTAAGTGAAATTTTGGCTTCGGACTCTTGTAAGTGTACATTAAATAAATATTGACATATGTGTTTGAAATTATTTAATTACAAGTGTTGAAAAAATAATAAGCATTGGTACATAGTTGTATTCTGAGTTGCCCAACTATGGTCCACTCATATATTCATGCTTGAAAACATGAATGGGCTGTAACTGGATCTGTAATTATTCGTAAATCAATAAATTGAGTTTCTAATTTAAGGGTAGAAACATAATCTAGCACAGAAATATTAAAAATAAATGAAAAGTACATGGATTCTTTTTATTAGTACACATTGCATAAACACGCAATAAACTAGTGAAATCTGAAAGTCATTTTCCTGCAATAATGAACAACTACACTCACCGGCAAAAATACCGGGCCACCTAAAGTTTCTCAATTTTTTTTTATGAGGTGAGAATCAGAAAACCCATTATGAAATGAAGAAAACATTGCTTCCCAGAAAAAAAAAAACTCTTTTTTATTATCACTTGCGCTATTATTCTCAACGCCAAACAATGGATATAATTAAAAGGTGTAAAACTTACAAATTGTTTCAATTTTCTTCCAAATGTTCAACTGATTTTGTGGCCACCCAGATGTTACTAATAGCGAATATTGCCTCCCATCAGTAATTGCCGCTTCTTACTATACATGAAAAAAAAGCTCCATTGTTCTTCACTTCCAAAACTTTCCCTGGCCACAATTCCTCCTCATAAGTAACTACCATATAACTATGTGCCTTTAGCATTATTTTAACAGATTTCGTCTTCTTTTCCACATCTGACTCACTGTCTGTAAATATGGAGAGTACACCGGAAACGTCATAATCTGTATCCAATTCAATTTCATCGCTCTCATAGTCACTTACAGGGACGGTTGTGATCCTTCTACCCTGAAGTTTTCGTTTTACCGGACCATTATTCGTGCTAGTATCATTGATGCTGGAACAGCCTGTTTCTTTATTTACTGGACTATAATGTTAAATGGTGTTTTAGAATATACTGAGATACCGTATTTGCAGAAGTAAATAATCAAATTGTTCACATTTCATTAAAACAAATATTTCAAAATGAAAAACAACTATGGTCCACTCACGAAAATTTGTGGTACATAGTTGAGGACTGACTTGTAGCCTTGAGGTTAAACATTTTTCACGCAGAGTCCTTAACCTCTGTCAGTCTAATTATTACGTGAAAGTAAACACTATATAGCCAGGTTTAATTGTACAAACAATCATATATCTATAATTTACCAGTTCCACAGAGGAGAGCTTAATAAAACAATCACAAACTGAATGATTTCGTGTCTTCACACATTCAATAGAACGATGCACACTGACCTTGTTAAGCATCCATATCCTTGCCACGTGTAATGGTAGATAGAAGCATCTATGGGGAATATAATTCCATCACAGTGGCGCCTTAAATGGCAAACACCGAACTCTTGGGGGACTAAGTAGTACATAATGCGTTTTGGACCATAGTTGGGTGCCTGGACCATAGTTATGGGAAGTTACGGTACCGATTTCAATCAGCGAATGCATTCGTTTGTCGTTCGTTCGTTGTTCGTTCGCTAAGTGTGTACGCACCTTAATTATTAGCTTTTTGCTTGCTTCTTATTGGGTTTATTGTATCATCGGCAATGTAGTAAACAAAAGAGTAGCAAGGTGTTAGTTCCAAAGACGTATAGCAGAAGGATGCGTTACAATGAATGAAAATCACATTGAGCATCTGCTATGTTGTTGAAAAAACAATTGGTCTATTCAAATTGTGGAAGATATTAATTTCAGAGTTCATGTTCAATAGATCTTCTTTTCTTGTTTTGATGAATAGCATTTAATGCTTTTTACAGACTGTATCTTATGTATATAATGAAGTCAAGTGCGTACAAGACTTTTTTTTCCTTCGAAATATAATTCTGTAGCAAATTGGTTTGTTCACTTTTAATTGGGTCTATTTATTAGATATTTAGTAGTAGGCCTAAATGTTTCTGACGTTGGACCTGCCTTTATCTTCTGGCGAAAAGAAATATGAAGGGTCCAGGGGAAAAACCTATTAAGTCCAAAATTATCAATTTTTTGTTTTGGATGCCATGTAATACCTCAGGCAATAGAGATTTCAGTGGTTTAATTGTACAGAGTAAAAACTTGATTAAGCCAGAAATATTTGAAAAATGATAACTCAGAAACAATAGAATGTAATGGACCTTGAAACTTTAAACTTGCTCTCTTGTAAAAACAGTAAAATGCGACTTAGCACGTTCTTCCCCTGGACCCTTCATATGTTAGAATATGTTTAACCGTGACCTGAACTGAAGGCAAAGACAGGTCCACCCCTTTGGAACGTTGTGTATTTTCCATTTCAGCAACAGTAATAAAGAACCCACTGAACAAGACCTCTCATTAAAATGCAGAATACATTTAAGAAATTTTATAAAGAGTGGAAAATAATTCTCCTGGTTTTATAGGTGATGTTTTATGCCATGTTTGTGAGACAATCATTAATTTGGAATCGTACAACGTTAAACATATGTATGACATTGTAAGGGGCGGGGACACGTAGACATTACATTGGGTACAAGGCGCGGGCATTCAGCTAGGGTGAGTTAGTGGCTGGAAGTTTGAGGGTGTGAAAGTGACGGAGAACAAGGGTGAGTGCGAGCATGAACGCGTTGATGAGGGGAGAGGTGGGGTCATATACTAGATTCCGTGACGTCGCAATTGACGATCTGCGAGGAGCTGTAGAAATTCAGTCACTTGAAGATTAATAAAGAAGTGACTCTAAAGGAATTTAAATAAATAAATTCCCTTTTTATTCCATAATTTTTACCGGTATACATTTATCGTTAAGAAACTTTTAACTCGCCTTAAAATTTTCTCTTGTGTGTCAGTAACATATTTTTTTACCATCATTTATTTATTTATTTATTTAGTTATTTATTTATTTAGTTATTTCTGTATTTATTTAGTTCTTTATTTAGTTATTTCTTTATTTATTTAGTTACTTCTTTCTTTATTTACTTATTGCTATATTTATTTAGTTATTTCTTTCTTTATTTACTTATTTCTATATTTATTTAGTTATTTATTTATTTAGTTATTTCTTTATTTATTTAGTTATTCAGTTATTTATTTAGTTATTTAGTTATTTCTTTCTTTATTTACTTATTCCTATATTTAGTTATTTATTTATTTAGTTATTTATTTAAATATTTAGTTATTTGTTTAGTTATTTATTTAGTTATTTCTTTATTCATTTAGTTATTTCTTTCTTTATTTACTTATTTCTATATTTCTACATTTATTTATTTAGTTATTTCGTTATTTATTTATTTAGTTATTTCTGTATTTATTTATTTAGTTATTTATTTATTTAGTTATTTATTTTGTTATTTCTTTATTTATTTAGTTACTTCTTTCTTTATTTACATATTGCTATATTTATTTAGTTATTTCTTTCTTTATTTACTTATTTCTTTATTTATTTAGTTATTTATTTATTTAGTTATTTCTTTGTTTATTTAGTTATTTATTTAGTTATTTCTTTCTTTATTTAGTTATTTCTTTCTTTATTTACTTATTGCTATATTTATTTATTTATTTATTTATTTATTTAGTTATTTATTTAGTTATTTATTTAAATATTTAGTTATTTGTTTAGTTATTTATTTAGTTATTTCTTTATTCATTTAGTTATTTCTTTCTTTATTTACTTATTTCTATATTTATATATTTATTTATTTATTTATTTAGTTATTTAGTTATTTCTTTATTTATTTAGTTATTTAGTTGTTTATTTAGTTATTTATTTACTTATTTAGTTATTTATATAGTTATTTAGTTATTTATTTAGTTTTTTATTTAGTTATTTCTTTATTTATTTAGTTATTTATTTAGTTATTTATTTAGCTATTTATTTGGTTTTTTATTTAGTTATTTCTTTATTTATTTAGTTATTTATTTAGTTATTTCTTTATTTATTTAGTTACTTATTTATTTCTTTATTTATTTAGTTATTTCTTTATTTAGTTATTTATTTAGTTATTTAGTTATTTATTTAGGTATTTATTGAGTTATTTATTTAGTTATTTCTTTATTTATTTAGTTACTTATTTTGTTATTTCTTTATTTATTTAGTTATTTCTTTATTTATTTAGTTATTTGATTATTTATTTAGTTATTTCATTATTTATTTAGTTATTTCTTTATTTATTTAGTTATTTCTTGACTTATTTAGTTATTTAGTTAGTTATTTATTTAGTTATTTCTTTATTTATTTAGTTATTTCTTTAATTATTTATTTAGTTGTTTATTGAGTTATTTATTTAGTTATTTCTTTCTTTATTTAGTTATTTAGTTAGTTATTTATTTAGTTATTTCTTTATTTATTTAGTTATTTATGTAGTTATTTCTTTATTTATTTAGTTACTTAGTTATTTCTGTATTTATTTAGTTACTTATTTTGTTATTTCTTTATTTATTTAGTTATTTCTTTATTTATTTAGTTATTTCATTATTTATTTAGTTATTTCATTATTTATTTAGTTATTTCATTATTTATTTAGTCATTTCATTATTTATTTAGTTATTTCATTATTTATTTAGTTATTTCTTTATTTATTTAGTTATTTCTTGACTTATTTAGTTATTTAGTTAGTTATTTATTTAGTTATTTCTTTATTTATTTAGTTATTTTATTATTTATTTAGTTATTTCATTATTTATTTAGTTCTTTCTTTATTTATTTAGTTATTTCTTGACTTATTTAGTTATTTAGTTAGTTATTTATTTAGTTATATCTTTATTTATTTAGTTATTTCTTTATTTCTTTAATTATTTATTTAGTTGTTTATTTAGTTATTTATTTAGTTATTTCTTTATTTATTTTGTTATTTAGTTAGTTATTTATTTAGTTATCTCTTTATTTATTTAGTTATCTCTTTATTTATTTAGTTATTTAGTTAGTTATTTATTTAGTTGTTCATTTATTTAGTCATTTATTTCGTTGTTTATTTATTTATTTAGTTGTTTAGTTATTTATTTAATTATTTATTTATTTAGTTATTTATTTAATTATTTATTTATTTAGTTATTTATTTAGTTATTTAGTTATTTATTTAGTTATTTCTTTATTTATTTAGTTATTTCTTTAGTTATTTAGTTACTTATTTATTTAGTTATTTAGTTATTTAGTTATTCATTTATTTATTTGTTTATTTATTTATTTAGTTGTTTAGTTATTTATTTACTTATTTATTTAATTATTTATTTATTTATTTAGTTATTTATTTATTTAGTTATTTAGTTAGTTATTTATTTAGTTACTTAGTTATTTATTTAGTTGTTTAGTTATTTATTTATTTAGTTATTTATTTATTTAGTAATTTATTTATTCATTCATTCATTTATTCATTGATTCATTCATTTGACAGGCAAAGCCCAATTACAATGTCCAAGACTGACAAACTATTTGATAAAACATAAACAAGGAAAAGGAAACAAACACTTATTAAAAACTGAAACAAAGTAGAAATAAGAGAAAGAAAAAAAAAGAGAAATTGAAATAAGGTGTGAAAGTAGCTTCAAATTAAGTAACAACAGTATTCTGTAAAATATGATAACAAATAATTCTGTGTCTAGAGAAATTCATATTGAAAATATCAACATTCGGATGAGGATTTAATGTATTGTATAACTGTAACATTTGGAAAACTGGGGAATTTTTGTGGGATTCAGTATTTGCCCTTGGTATGAAAAATAAATTTCGAAATTTTGTGTGAAACTTGGTGCATATAATGTTATATAATAAAATAAACCAAAGCAGTCCAACTTATTGTTATTAATTTTATAAAGAAAGTTTAAAGATTGAAAATTTCGTCTAATTTGCAAACTAGTAAAATGGAAATGTTGAAGCATTGTAGCATAACTCTCATAAATAGGATATTTATCATAAAGTCTGTAATATAATCAGTTTAGATATTTATTTTTAATTTTTTCTAGTAACAGAATATATTTGTTAGTAACTGGGTTCCAGATAACCGTTGCATACTCTAATTTAGATCGAACAATGGAATTATACAAAATTATTATATTTTTAACTTTAAATTTACAAGAATTTGTCATAAAAAGCCTAAACTTTATAGGACAAATTTATAATGTTATTAATATGACTATGAAATGTAAAATTACGGTGATTCAGCAGTTTATCTCAATTAAAAAGCGAGTTTTTGGATTATTTTGTCGAAATTTAATGAAACTGGTTTTAACATAGGCCTAGTTACATTTTTCAGTGGGCGTTTTATTACAGAACCTAAATTTCGAGAGCCACAATATTGATATGATACAAATTCAGTATTTAAAGTAAAAAAGTCCAAATGCTGTCAAGTATATTACGGAGTATTAAATTGTAATGTTATCTCACTACACATTTCTGTGTTTCCATGGCATATATAATTTCTTTTGGTTTTTTTTAGGAGGGAGCTTTCATAGGTTGAACGACAGTACAGAATCATAGGATTCATATTTCAAAACAGTGAGTTAGAGAGAAAAATAATAGGGATAATGATGTTACCTTTTTCCAGAATAAAGACATCATTGGAATGCAAATCATATTGCAAAATCTCACTTTCTCCAAAAATTGACATATCACCTTTTGCCTTGGGACCACAGACTTTACAGTTCATAGATACACGAGGGTTGAGTTATAAGACATCATTCATATTCAGTATTTTATGTTTATATTAATTTACTAGCTGTACCCGTGCGCTCCGCTGCACTTATTACAAATAAATATAAAGTAATTACATAATTAAAATAGAACATTGGGTCCAGGGAACATTCGTGTTTGACAGAACAATAAATCGTTTCATATGCTACTTAATTTAAATTGTATTTAAATAATTAAAATGCGATCATTTTGGTCCAGAGACCACTCATTTGGTGCAAGGATAATTGTTTAACATTTTTCTAAATTAGTCTTGAATTCTCCTTTAATAAATCACTCCAAATTAATAGAGTTGATTGTGTACGAAGATAATTTTTATGTTAACCTTACTGTGCATATTTTTTTTGTTAAGTTTATTTTATTCACGCCTTAACATCTGTGGTCATGTCGCGTGTTTAGAATGTGTGGGTATATCAGTAGGCCGTTTTTACTCTTGTTGAGTTCCTGTTTCTATTGTATGTTGTAGATGGCTTGTGTTCATGTAACTGATTATAGACTTTGATTAATGTTTTTGATATTGGTAATTGAGACGGTGATGAATAATGGCATGTATCTTTCCAATCCGGCATTTGCCTTTATGACTAGGGAAAATCATGAAAAACCTCAATCAGATTGGTCGGCTACGGGGTTTGAACCCGGGACCCCCGAATGCGTGTCTCAAATGCTACCGTCTGAGCCAACTCGCTCTGTTGTATATCATTGTTTATGCAAATAAAAAATGAGGTACCCTACATAAATATTATTTTAAGAAACACAGGAAACGAATATGGGTAAATTATGAGCTCAGGAACGCCATTTCGTGACACCTTTTAAAATACCTCAGCTCCAGTGATCTCCATGGTAAAATGAGTGTATAAAATTAGAGTATTTTATGTGGACCAAATAAAGTTGCAATAATCAAATTATATATTATTTCACAGAATATCAAGTTTTCTGTGCGTACAGATTTCTTTTCATCTTACCTCACTCCTCATTTGTAGCATTACACCCATCTAGAGAAACTACAAATTTGGAATAGTGTAGGTTAATTAGCTTCTGAGATTACATCATACAAACACACAAAATATTCTCTGTATATTAATATTGATAAACGTCAAGGCCGCCTTATATAGACGGAGTCATTTGTTTTGATTTCATTGTAGCCATCGTCGTCGTTCCTGCAATAACTCCTATGTCACATATCGATTTTCAGATTTTTGCTCTATTAAATAACTTAAATAGTGATGCAGCAAATAATACAATCTACTATATATAACTTAATTATATTTCTTTCTTTCGAAAATGTAAGAATTCATGATCTCCTATGCACTACTGCCACAAAATTTGTTTTTCTCCCTACTAAAAAATTTAATATTTTGCACATAGAAGTTACGGAACAACGACACTATAATCTGAGGCGGCGGTGGAAATGTATTGTATTGTTATTTTAAGACTCTTGTATATCCTTAAATATCAGTCCTATCAAAATTTTGTCCGGGACAAAACTTATCGGAAATCATGTTTAAAGAAATTTTTGTTATGTAACATTTTTCATGAATATCAATAATATGCGAGATATTTCGGTTTATTTAATTCAGGCCCCCTTATAACTCCCCTTTTAAATAAAGTATTTTGAATGCTATATAGCCTAAAATCTAAGTTACAACGAACTTAATTTATGTTCCAATTTTCATCGAAATCCGTTCATATATTATCGCGTGAAAAGGTAACAAACATCCAGACAGACAGATAGACAGACAGACACACAAACAAAAATAAAAAAAGAGGTTTTCGGTTTCAGGGTGGTTAATTATATATGTTAGGACCAATTATTTTTGGAAAATCGAAAATTACCACAAAAATTTCGGCTACAGATTTGTTATTAATATAGATTATAACATGTATTAAGTTAGTAATAGCTTCCTTCTTTAGTTGTCAGTGTGTTTATTGTTATGCGTCTATGCAGATGACACAAGTATAGTAATTACAGCCAATAACTCCAACACATTCCAATCTTCAACAGAGGAAATTCTCTTCAAAATATGTGACTGGTTCTCAGTCAATAAATTGGTATTAAACTGTAACAAAACTAACGTAATTCAATTTAAATCCTGTCCAAATTCAACGTCGCAAATTTCTAGCGCAATAATTAACAATAGATCCCTATTATAAACAACAACAACCAAATTTCTTCAACAACTGGAACAGGACATCGAAGGTCTCATTTCTCAGCAGGATGGGGCACCACCCCATTACCACTTAGATGTCAGAAACGAACTGAATACACGACTTCCAAGGAGATGGATTGGACGTGCTGCCTCTGAAGATTTAGAATGTTTGCATTCGCCTCCACGTTCCCCCGACCACACTCCTTGTGATTTTTTTCTGTGGGGTTTTATAAAGCAACAATTGTATCAGCCACCATTACCACCTACCATTGAGGATCTTCGTGTCCGCATCACAGAGGCCATTGCACTGGTGGATGGTCCAATGCTACAACGTGTATGGCAGGAAATTGACTACAGACTTGATGTGTGTCGTGTGATATAAGGAGCTCACATTGAGCACATGTGACTTACTTACGGTTGTGAACCAAATGTTTCTCTTTCTGTTTCATGTTTTCCAGTGAAAATAGTTAAAAATTGCTGGAGTTTCTGTTTCTGTTGATACCAATTTCATGTTTTCTAATGTTTGCTGGTTTAGGAGTAGCACATGTGATTTAACCGAATGGTTAACAAAAAATATTTGAGTTTCTCTTTCCATTGATAGCAATATCAGGTTTCTAAGTATCTCCTAACGATAGTTATTCAAGTTAGTAATCGGAAAGATCATTTATAGTAACACTGCATATAAATTTTGTTATTCCTCTTTGTACAAGTTGCAGTTGATATTTCTACACGAGTCTGCCGTACATGTAATTGGCCTAGCAATAGTTTAATGTTTTTTTTATTCTTTCTCAAACCTAAATATTTTTCCAATTTAATTTATTAATCTGACTCAATATTTTGGGTTTGCCTTGCGACATAGGATAGCTCACAACAAAAGTGTAGATAAAAAAAATTATATAAGCAGGTTTCAAACAAAAGAGATTAATGCATACTGTATAGAAAGAAATGGAACCTGGTGCAATTTAAATTGAGTGTACGTCATAAAGATGCTGGCAAAATATCGTCACAGAAAATTTTATTGTGGTACTGACGATGGCATCTTGAAGATACCTCTTCAGAATGTATTTTTCCCTCCACTTTACAAAGGAATTCGGAATTGCGCCTCTCGCTCCGAAGAAAAGACTGCAGTTTTTTTTTTGCTGTAGGTACTGAATCGTGGGCTCGTAGATTTTCTTATTTTGAAGGTAGTCTAAATTCTACTTATATCTTCAATTTATTTTCAAGAAATGTTGAGAGAAAATTATGTAGTATACTTATAATGTTTCCTTTTTAAGTAGACGCCTATAATAGCTTTTTAGCTTATAAATTAGAAGTTCTTTCTGCTTAAAATTCAGACCACTTACCCTTTTGAACAACTTCGGCTTCAGGATAAGTTTCACCACAGCGATGAAAACGTTCAAAAATATTGGAGCATTTATGAAGTGCGCTGATTTCAGTTGCACGCGATACCCTATCTGAAAGAATTACGAAATTCAGTATTATTAATATTCTTGCAATATCATCGAAAATTTTCATTTTAACCGTTTCATAATAGGAACTATATTAAACAAAAATAAACACAACAATAAATCAATTTATCGTAGAAAGTAGGATATGTTTCAATCTACGTGAATGTTTCGAATATGATTTGGACACATATATTTTTCATGTGTTTCTCATAAAATTTGGCAGAATAAAATAGAAACAATAATGGAAAAATTAAAATAAATATTTACTAATAATAATTCTGTACACAGGAGTGCATCAGTTATTCATAGATTTCAAAAAGGCACATGACTCGGTTAAGAGAGAAGTTTTATATGATAATCTTATTGAATTTGATGTTGCCAAGAAACTAGTTCGATTAATTAAAATGTGTCTCAGTGAAACGTACAGCACAGTCCGTATAGGTCAGTTTCTATCAGATGCGTTTCCAATTCAATGTGGGCTAAAGCAAGGAGATGCACTATCACCTTTACTTTTTAACTTTGCTCTAGAGTATGCCATTAGGAAAGTCCAGGATAACAGAGAGGGTTTGGAATTGAACGGGTTACATCAGCTTCTTGTCTGTACGGATGACGTAAATATGCTAGGAGAAAATCCACAAACGATTAGGAAAAGTACGGGAATTTTACTTGAAGCAAGTAAAGAGATAGGTTTGGAAGTAAATCCCGAAAAGACTAAGTATATGATTATGTCTCGTGACTAGAATATTTTACGAAATGGAAATATAAAAATTGGAAATTTATCTTTTGAAGAGGTGGAGAAGTTCAAATATCTGGGAGCAACAGTAACAAATATAAATGATACTCGGGAGTAAATTAAACATAGAATAAATATGGGAAATGCCTGTTATTATTAGGTGGAGAAGTTTTTATCATCCAGTCGGCTGTCAAAAAATTTGAAAGTTAGAATTTATAAAACAGTTACATTACCTGTTGTTCTTTATGGTTGTGAAACTTGGACTCTCACTTTGAGAGAGGAATGTAGGTTAAGGGTGTTTGAGAATAAGTTGCTTAGGAAAATATTTGGGGCTAAGAGGGATGAAATTACGGGAGAATGGAGAAAGTTACACAACACAGAACTGCACGCATTGTATTCTTCACCTGACATAATTAGGAACATTAAATCCAGACGTTTGAGATGGGTAGGGCATGTAGTATGTATGGGCGAATCCAGAAATGTATATAGAGTGTTAGTTGGGAGGCCGGAGAGAAAAAGACCTTTGGGGAGACCGAGACGTAGATGGGAGGATAATATTAAAATGGATTTGAGGGAAGTGGGATATGATGATAGAGACTGGATTGGTCTTGCTCAGGATAGGGACAAATGGCGGGCTTATGTGAGGACGGCAATGAATCTGCGGGTTTCTTAAAAGCCAGTAATGAAGTGAATTCTTTTCACAGGGTTATCCATATTTGTATGCAACTTTTCATCGATCTATTACCCATGAATTACAATACATGAAAGGATCAAATTAGAATGAAGCAGTAGAACAGTCATTAATATTGTTCTTAAAATTCAATGTAAGGACCAGCATTTGCTGTATATTTTTCCACGCATGCCTTGACGTTCTGTACTGTCCTCACAAACATAGTTATAATTTCACACCCTACCACGTCCGCTGGTATCGATGAAAAGATTTCTTAGGACTTCTATGGAAGAACTGAACACTTACAATTTTGGTCGCTCAAATCCCGAACCAGTGCTCATCAAGTTGGCGTGAAGTCTCTTAATGGTTTTGTAATCCAACGTCGTATTTCTTCCCTTCACCATTCTCCACCATTCTGTCGCCATGGTTACTGCTTCACGATTTATTTCTTTATAGAAAAGATTTTCAACCGAGCGATTTGCTCCAGACGATAAGATCTGAGAGTCCCATTCGGAAGGGCCCTGGTTCAAACTCCGTGACCGACCAATCTGACTGGGCTTTTCATGGTTTCCCTCAGTCACAAAGGCAAATGCGGATTGGTAATTTGCATGCCATGATTCACCAACGCCTCAATAACTAATATCAAAAACATTAATCAGAATCTGTAATCAGATACATGAACACAAACCATCTACAACACAATACTTATTTACTTACTGGCTTTTAAGGAACCCGGAGGTTCATTGCCGCCCTCACATAAGCCCGCCATTGGTCCCTATCCTCAGCAAGATTAATCCAGTCTCTAGCATCATATCCCACCTCCCTCAAATCCATTTTAATATTATCCTCCCATCTACGGCTCGGCCTGCCCAAAGGTCTTCTCCCCTCTGGCCTACCAACTAACACACTATATGCGTTTCTGGATTCGCCCATGCATGCTACACGCCCTGCCCATCTCAAACGTCTGGATTTAATGTTCCTAATTATGTCGGGTGAAGGATGCAATGCGTGCAGTTCTGCGTTGTGTAACTTTCTCCATTCTCCTGTAAATTCATCCCTCTTAGCCCCAAATATTTTCCTAAGAACCTTATTCTCAAAAACCCTCAATCTCTGTTCCTCTCTCAAAGTGAAAATCCAAGTTTCACAGCCATACAGAAGAACCGGTAATATAACTGTTTTATAAATTCTAACTTTCAGATTTTTGACAACATAGTGGATGGTAAAAGCTTCTCAACCGAATAATAACAGGCATTTCCCATATTTATTCTGCGTTTAATTTCCTCCCGATTGTCATTTATATTTGTTACTGTTGCTCCAAGATATTTGAATTTTTCCACCTCTTCGAAGGATAAATCTCCAATTTTTATAGTTCCATTTCGTACAATATTCTCGTCACGAGACATGATCATATACTTTGTATTTTCGGGATTTACTTCCAACCCTATCTCTTTACTTGCTTCAAGTAGAATTTCCGTGTTATCCGTAATCGTTTGTGGAGTTTCTCCTAACATATTCACGTCATCCGCATACACAAGAAGCTGATGTAACCCGTTCAATTCCAAACTCTCATCTACAACATAGTAGAAACAGGAACTCAACAATAGTACATATGGCCTACTGGCATACTCACAGATACTAAACACGCGATATGACCACAGATGTTAAAGCATGTATATTCATTCATAGTGTACTTCCCAAAGGCAGGTCTTTCACTGTAAACCCAGCCTTCTACAGGCTTTCCATTATCTGCCTTCCTCTTAGTCTGCGCATATGATTCATATGTCTTAATGTCGTCTATTATCTGATATCTCTTCCTGTCCCGAACTCTTCTCCCCCTCACCATTCCTTCCAGTGCATCCTTGAGTAGGCAGTTTCTTCTCAACCAGGGACTCAGCCAATTTCTTTATCTCTTCCTAATCAGTTTCAGCATCATTCTTTTTTCACCCACCCTTTCCAACGCAGGTTCATTTCTTATTCTACCTGTTCATTTCAGACGCTCCATCCTTCTTCATATCCACATTTTAAATGCTTCTAATCGCTTCTGTTCATTTTGTCATAATGTCTATGTTTCTGCCCCATAAAATGCTTAACTCCATAAGAAGCCCTACTCAGAAACCAAACTTTTTTCCTATTATATACGAGAATTCATGCCTGAATTTTTATTCACTTTCTTTGTTACACCCTGCATAATTTTTGATGATGATGATGATGATGATGATGATGATGATGATGATAAAACATGGTATTGTGGGTGTTAGTGGTAATTATTGTTTCATTTTATACTACTTACCAATCCAAAGTCGTGAATCCACTTCAGCATGCGAAAGGGGTATTTGGTTATGTGGCCTGGAGATCCCTGGGCGCAGTCCATGATGTAGATATCAGTGGGGCAGAATTCGTTGAGGTATCTGACATCATGACTCATATAGGCAACTCTCAAAACGTTTTTCGAGTTGTACTTGGATAGAGACGGGTCTAATAGTCCAAGCAGTGTAACTCGACACAATTCGTCTGTCAGAGAGGGTAGAGGAAGGTAATAACTGCAACCAAATGATGAAACACACAGCATTATGAATTGAGTCTTTCATTTTAGAGAAAAGTTACCTAAGAATGAATCCAAAAAAAAATGTAATATTACAGTCCTTCTATACAGGGTGTTTCAGAATTCAACCGAAAAAATTTATCTAGATATACTGGCTGTTCAGTTGAAAGTGTGTCATGGCTCGCTGTATGCCGTCATGTGGCTAGCCGATGAGCCTAGAGAATTCAATCTTCCTACACTTCCGCAGAGGTGTATAACCTATTAGGCAGAGAAGTGCCTAGCAAGTACGGCGTTCATTCTCAAGAGTACGTACCGATACGTACGGTAACGCCGGTAGTGGCAGGAATGTGAACTGTTTGGAAATACGTACTGTCGGGATGTGGGAAGAGGGTTAAGACGATTACTTACGTATTTGTTGACATTAACTTCGACGGTCAACATGGACACGGAGCATTTGATTTGTGTTGTGGAATGTTACCGTACGCAACCGATGATAACAAATACCCTGCGTACGACTTGCCGGCGCAAAACACAGTTCGAAAGAGGTTATGGTAGCACACAGACCGTACAGACCGCCATCTGTTGCTACGACGTTCAAGTTATACCGTACACGTTCTCAAGTTCAGATTGAAGTACGCCTTAAATAATAGGCAACTTCTCTAACATATAAGCTGAAACTCGCTTCAAATCGGTGACCCAACAACAGTGACGTCATGACACACTTTGAAATGAACACAGAAGGATTTTAGACAAGTAATTTCATATCAATTGTTAAAGTTGTTTATACGAGGTGAAAATTAATTAAACCGACAAACTCTGGGAGGCTGCATGGGACACGAAAATAAACTGTTTTGTCTAATGTCATATTTTCCCCACAGACTTCATTAAACCGCCAGAAGGGGCATGCGTTCTTCAGTTCATGAAGACTCTACAAATTCACATTTTGTTGTACGTCTTGACCCATTCTGATGGCTCTGATATTTGCTACAGTAGGGGTAATAAACGATAATCCTGAAGTCTTTCACCGCGTTAGACAATCCATGTCCGTGTGACTTCGTGAACATTCTATTATGCTTACAGTTAAATATTGAGAAGTAAAATCGATGTTATTGACATCAACCATGTAAGCTTACAATTTGAAGTAGCAATTAATAATAATCGTTTAATGGTATTACTGTTTTTAGACAAAATATGTGAATAATTTTCCAAATTCAAGGAAACTTACATTTTTAGTTTTCAGATATATTTATAAACTGTAATCTCACTAGTGCTTTTAACTTATCTCGAGAAAATCAAACCTCGAGTGAGAGTTAGTTTATTATTACACGATTAGAAGAAAGTATATAAAGATTAGAAGAAACAAAGTACTCTAATACAATAAAATATTAATTGACTTACTAAAATACTACACCGTCTTCAAAATTTGTTATTGTACCATCTTATCATTACAAATATCCCGCTAGATGGCAGTAGTGTGTTATGATTAGCTGTTCTCTTGTTACCAATTGTGTCAACTATAAACCTTCATTGAACTCTGTGGACGATTACTAGCCAAGAAGGCTTTGTTGATTTACTTTAATTTTTATTAAAAGAGTTGCATTCCACTTCTATTATCAATATATATTAAACAATCTCTGATACGTGACTATCCATAATCTCATACAGCAGAAGCTACAACATAACCTAAATAATATAAACAAGATAAATGATAGAAAAGTTTTAATTAAGGATGATGAAATAAACATGAATTATTTTAAAAGGTACAATTATTGAAAGTAGAATGTTGGTAAAAGCTAGTGAGGTAATAAAAACACGTTAGGGAGGTGATAAAAACCAAATGCTAGGGAAATGACAAAATTTGTAGGATATAAGCTGCCATGACGGGTTGAAGCACTTTGTTCCGTATCGTTTTATGTGTTAAAAGTTGTATGACGTAGTAAAAGTGTAATATTCCACATAACATTTGTGTATGAAGCGTCTCTGACATAAGTAGCATAGAGAAAAGTAATTGACGGTCAAATAGTCATTTTCAAGATGCTTCAATAATAATCTATCATCTCTTACACGCCAGTGACGGCTCCTGCGTATTTCTTAAGAGGAGGAAAGAAGTTAACAGCACTAAATGACACCTTCTTGAATGAAACATGCTACAAATAGCCTACATGCATACATGTAAGACCAGGTAGTGTTGGGGTTGGCCTTCCCTTCTGTATAGCAATAATCTGTTCTTGTAAACTGAGTTTCCTAAATTGTCCAAAATTATTATGTTTTCACTTCCATTCATTGTTGAATAATTGCGCAAATTAACAATTACAATGAAATTCACAACCTCGTAGCATTTTCGAGCACACTACAGCATCACACGTGTTGGAAGACTAGCTACTAACACGTAATCGGAACTGTTTTACGGAAATGGGAATGAGAAATAATCTGAGGAAAGCGAGAACACTGCACCCACCCACGTGGTCTGTGTTGCCACACATACATTTTACAAGTTCAGTGTCACATACTTTTGAAGAATGTCAGTTCTTTAAAGTCATACTACTATTATTGTTCAAAGCTGCCAGTGGCCGATTAATTTTTTATGTTAAAAATGATGTAGTTTGGAGTACCCACTTTCAGTTTCAAATATATTTGTACAAAACTGACAACTTGGCTGTTGCCCTGTCTAGTAAACAATGAATACAAGTGAATTACAGGGGCCAACTACGTAGAACTACTTCCTCTTTGTTTTACGTAAACCCGACTTTAACTTTCAAATATCCACGAAAGTTTCAAACCATGAATTGTAGCCTATATAAAGTGCACTGAATAATATTTTTTATTTATAATTAAAAAAAATTTACATGGTGTCTTTCATAGCGTTGCGTTAAAACTGTTTTTATTGTGTCTCCTTCTAGATGTGTTATAGTCTGGTTGAATGCAACATCGTTAGATGGCAGCGGTAGCAAGCTTGCTGCACGACCAGTCGGTTTCTATTTCCCGCCCATGACTGATTCAGAGGAGGATCTCCTCCCTCTCCTTTCATTTACTTGCTTTAAAACTCTGCTTCTTTCTCTGGCCGCTAGCGCGCTGTTGTCTATGTGTGTTAACTGCAGTAGAGGAGGAATGGATTGACTTTCCTCCACACAAACAATCTCGCATCTTTCTCACAGTTTTCTACAGCACATGAGCGCGCGTCGTTTAAAACTCGATCAACCGAGTTTTTCTTATAGCTGTGAACTTAAAAATTATCGAATCTTCCTCGAATTTCAAGGCACATATTTTATTTGGTATTTACTTTGAAAAGAATAAAAAAATTGAGGAGGACGTTCCTCCCTTCCCTCCCCCGAGGAACCGCCACTTCTTACACCCCAATATAATCTTAGGAGTATTTCATAGCCATTTCTTCTACAAAGATTCTTTTGAACGAAATATAAAATAGAAGTAAATTGGTTTACTAACAGAGTCTTTAAAAAATAATCGTTACTGCTAACACATACCAGTATTAGGCATAACGGACATCTTTTAAATACTGTAATTAACCTAAAATATGAAACAATTTTTTAAAGGATTTGAGCACGACATGTTTTTGTGACGTGGTGCGTGCCTGAACAATGAAATTTGTATGTGGCCTTTGAACAAATGTAATTAGAAACAGCTACGTTGTAGCATTATGTTTTTAATTACAAGTAAAGCATTAAATAACCTTCCTCTTACTTACTGGCTTTTAAGGAACCCAGAGGTTCATTGTCACCCTCACATAAGCCCGCCATCGGTCCTTATCGTGAGCAAGATTAATCAATTCTCTATCATCATATCCCACCTCCCTCAAATCCATTTTAATATTATCTTCCCATCTACGTCTCTGCTTCCCTAGAGGTCTTTTTCCCTCCGGCCTCCCATCTAACAATCTATATGCATTTCTGGATTCGCCCATACGTGCTACATGCCCTGCCCATCTCAAACGTCTGGATTTAATGTTCCTAATTATGTCAGGCGAAGAATACAATGCGTGCAGTTCTGTGTTGTGTAACTTTCTCCATTCTCCTGTAACTTCATCCCTCTTAGCCCCAAATATTTTCCTGAGAACCTTATTCTCAAACACCCTTAACCTATGTTCCTTTCTCAACGTGAGAGTCCAAGTTTCACAACCATAAAAACAACCGGTAATATAATTGTTTTATAAATTCTAACTTTCATCCCCATTACCTTAGATGATTTATTTATAAAACTGACCCACAGAAAAATGGCGAGATTGTAACATGAAAGGATTGGTTAATAAAATGTTACACAACTTTCTATCATTATCATTATTATATGGGAAATAATATTTTGGAAAATTGAATGAACAGATGGAAGTGATATGAATTAGAGAAATTAATTGTATTCGAATTAAAAATAATGCTTTTAATTTATTAAAATCTTATTTCAATGATAGAGTTCAATCTACTAAAATAATGTATTAAGTGGATTTATTAAAATTAAAATAGGTGTTCCGCAAGAAACAGTCCTTGGACCGATTTTATTTTTATTATATATTAATGGCATTTTAATGATAGACTTTAAAGAATATGAAGGTGATTTATATTCGTATGCTGATGATACTGTTTTACTTTTTAGTGGAAAACTTGGACTGACGCTTATTATAATGCAAATTGCGGCTTAAAATTAATAAAAAATGGTTCGATTTTAATTCACTTGTAATTAATAAAGATAAAACAATAGCTATCCCTTTTTCTTTAAATAATAAAGGTAATAAACCATTTTAATCTACCCTACAAATTAAAATGCATAATTATGATTGTTCCTATATGAATTGCAATTGTTCAGTTATTAATGAAGTTAATGAGATTAAATACTTAGGTATAATTATTGATAATCATTTAAAATGTAATAATCATATCCATTATATTTGTAATAAATTACGTAAAACATTATTACTCTGTTATTCTAAGAAATATTTTGTCAATTAACTGTTTACGTATAATTTATTTAGCATTATTTCAATCTTTATTTATGTATGGTATCATGGGTTGGGGCGGAACTTATAAATCCAACCTTTATCCGTTAATTTTACTACAGAAAAAAGTATTAAAAATTTGTTTAAAAAAAGCAGAAAGATTACCCAACTGAATTGTTGTATAAACATTTCAAATTTTTCAACATTAAAGAAATGTATTATTTTATTTTATTAAAATATTTTCATAGACATTTTAATAACTTTGAAAGGTGTATACATAAATATAGAACTAAAAATATGAATTCTCTGCGTTTGTCTGAACCAAAATGTAAAACCAATGCAGCTTTTTATCATAGCATGAGTCAAGGTCCCAGATTATTAAACAGATTTTATTCCAATAATATTTTAACCACGAATCCTCTCCAAATTAATAAAGAATTAAAAAAAATGTGTATTGGATTTATAGTTTGGGTTTAAAGATATTAAACACTATTTGATCTGTATCCACTCTCAGTTTTAATTTTATTTTTGTCTGTATTGGAATCCCCTCCTGAGCACGAGTCTTACTCATTCAGGAGTGGGCTAGTTTATCTTTCATTGTATTTATTAACTTGTATTCATATCAAACATACTAGCAATATAATAAATAGATAGGTAGGTAGATAGATAGATAGGTGGGTGGGTGGGTGGGTGGGTGGGTGGGTGGATGGATGGATGGATGGATGGATGGATGGATATATAGGTGGATAGATATATAGGTAGATAAAAGATAGGTAGATATATAGATAGATAGATAGATAGATAGATAGATAGATAGATAGATAGATAGATAGATAGATAGATAGATAGATAGATAGATAGATAGATAGATAGATAAAAGATAGGTAGATATATAGATAGATAGATAGATAGATAGATAGATAGATAGATAGATAGATAGATAGATAGATAGATAGATAGATAGATAGATAGATAGATAGATAGATAGATAGATAGATAGATAGATAGATAGATAGATAGATAGATAGATAGATAGATAGATAGATAGATAGATAAAAGATAGGTAGATAAAATTTAGGTAGGTAGGTAGGTAGGTAGATGAAAGGTAGGTAGGTATGTAGATAGGTAGGTAGAGTTGGAAAGGGTACACATATGATACGTAAAGTTGTATATGCGTTAGATGCAACAGAATTTATGAAATATGTCTAGAATCAAACAGGTTTTGAGTACTAGAGAGGACCAGAAACTGAGTTCGATAGAGCAACAAATTAAGCGATGAAATTTTGCGGATTCAGGCTTATGGGAATAGAGTATTACTCATTCAGGAGTGGTCTAGTTTATCTTTCATTGTATTTATTAACTTGTATTCATATCAAACATACTAGCAATATAATAAATAGATAGGTAGGTAGATAGATAGATAGGTGGGTGGGTGGGTGGGTGGGTGGGTGGGTGGATGGATGGATGGATGGATGGATGGATGGATATATAGGTGGATAGATATATAGGTAGATAAAAGATAGGTAGATATATAGATAGATAGATAGATAGATAGATAGATAGATAGATAAAAGATAGGTAGATATATAGATAGATAGATAGATAAAAGATAGGTAGATAAAATTTAGGTAGGTAGGTAGGTAGATGAAAGGTAGGTAGGTATGTAGATAGGTAGGTAGAGTTGGAAAGGGTACACATATGATACGTAAAGTTGTATATGCGTTAGATTCAACAGAATTTATGAAATATGTCTAGAATCAAACAGGTTTTGAGTACTAGAGAGGACCAGAAACTGAGTTCGATAGAGCAACAAATTAAGCGATGAAATTTTGCGGATTCAGTCTTATGGGAATAGAGTACTGTATTACTCATTCAGGAGTGGTCTAGTTTATCTTTCATTGTATTTATTAACTTGTATTCATATCAAACATACTAGCAATATAATAAATAGATAGGTAGGTAGATAGATAGATAGATAGATAGATAGATAGATAGATAGATAGATAGATAGATAGATAGATAGATAGATAGATAGATAGATAGATAGATAGATAGATAGATAGGTAGATAGGTAGATAGGTAGATAGGTAGATAAAAGATAGGTAGATAAAATTTAGGTAGGTAGGTAGATGAAAGGTAGGTAGGTAGATGAAAGGTAGTTAGGTAGATTAAAGGTAGGTAGGTAGATTAAAGGTAGGTAGATGAAAGGTAGGTAGGTAGATGAAAGGTAGGTAGGTAGGTAGATAAAAGGTAGGTAGGTAGAGTTGGAAAGGGTACACATATGATACGTAAAGTTGTATATGCATTAGATGCAACAGAATTTATGAAATATGTCTAGAATCAAACAGGTTTTGAGTACTAGAGAGGACCAGAAACTGAGTTCGATAGAGCAACAAATTAAGTGATGAAATTTTGCGGATTCAGGCTTATGGGAATAGAGTTCCGTGAACAAATCGCACCGCTACGAAGAAAATGAATAATTGAAGCGCTTCCTGCAAAAGGGAGTGGCTCTACGTTTTTTCAAATGTTTTGCTTGTTTCATACCTTAAAAAATATGGTCAACCTTTCAGTGCAAGAACAATTTGATTCCGAACATTTGGTAGTAAGTTACAGTGAAATTATAGCTGAGCTCCAAATTGTTTCGATTCAAAAAGGATGTAGCTCCTGGAGCTTTATACAGGGTGGACCGTGAGGAGTGCCATTAATTTCAGTGGGTTATTCTTTGAGATATTTCAAACCGAAATGTTTAATTCAATTTTGCTCGATTTTACTTTCTTCTTGAGATAAAATTTGTTTTACATTAAACATATCATAGCGTATTTTGGGAAAGCTATGTATCTAATTCCCAATATGCTCAGTCATTTTAAGAGAGCATTGTATTACGAAAACAAATTACTGAAAGAATTTTAGTTTTGTCGTTTAAATGTGTAGAAATTTGATTGGAACATATGTAACTTTCGTTCTGCGAAGGAATTTTACAATCTAATATCTCTTCGGATCATATATCTGCACATTTAAGAGACAAACTAAAATCTTTTCAATAATTTATTATCATAATATATACTATTCTCTTACAATGACCGAGGATATTGGAGATTGAATTAACCCAAAACACGATATGAAATCAATTTCATATTGTGGTATGCCGATAAGCTATTAATGTTTGACTATAGTTATTTATTTAGTGTGCCACCTTTGCTTATCTTAAAAGTTATTAATTTACATTTAAACTCATGGACTCGACAACATCCATTTGTACCAATAACGTCAAACCACCGACACATAGCAGCATAGCAACATACATCTATGATTTTCACATCTATCTAGTGACCAAAATTGAATGAAATGCTTTAATAATACACATCGTTAATAATTATATACATGTTAGTGATATAAACAGTACTCCGCTTTATTTCGCTATTAAAATCAAGATCAACAGAAGCAGCCCCATCTAACGATGTTAAAAACTGGCAGACACAGCCAATAAGTGCTTACAGTATTTTAAAGTGTCCTAAAACGTTTTATATTCCTCTGAATATATTTATAGTTTTATATCACTTTTAAATAATTTTAAATCTTTTAAATTGTACTATATGGACTGCAAATGATTTTAACTTAATGTAACATGTGTATTATAGACTAAATTAGGTTAAGTTAGAGCAATTCATTTTAACAAGATCCGAAAATCATAATAAGTTCCATACCTTAAGGCAAGGTTTCCATCATAAATGTTTACCTAACACTCTACATCTGAAGATGATACACATGTATCGAAAACGTTAATATAAATTATTAATTTTTAAGATAAGCAAAGGTGGCACAGTAAATAAATAATTATAGTCAAACGATATGAAATGTTTCACATAAAAGACATTTTATCTCGAAAATGAAAGACTGTTGTCTACCTCATGCAGTAAAAAGAAGAAAATATTATGAAAAAACGTGGGAGACAATTGAACGCGTGATTTATTTCCTTAAGGCAACAGTTAGCAGAGGCAGGTGGGAATATTAAAGTATACAGTTAATAAGTTAACCTTTGAGCTTTTAAGACGGCACATTATCATAATACATTATTCATTAGGCTTACATCATCGTCCTACTCACCGTGTGCATGTTGAACTTCCGTGTAGAGGACATTGCGTACAATAAACTGACTCTTTCCTACCATGTTATATGTAAATTCTATGAAATGGATCACTATTGTAATCCACTTGAGTGCTGACCCATATCTAAGAAGTAAGATAACCACTAACAAGAACATCTTACAAGGAGAGGACACGCTCTGTATATCACCGAATTAAATAAGATTGTGTGACATGAAAGTACAAGACACACTGTTTAAAGTCATACCTGGTATGGGTCGCCAATGACCCCTCTTTTTGGAAATATTGGCTATTGTTTGTGACATACTTCCGTTAGGTGCCTAATAGGGAAGCATTAGACTGTGTAATGGCGTAGCTCATATAGTTGGATGCATACACAAACTCTTTGACTCTACACTATACCACACGAACACACCCACACAGGAAACAAAACAAGAGGCGCCAAGACCAGCAAAGACCAGTTCTGAGGATGACCCATAAATAGGTCGAAACATGTAAACAGGGTACGTTAGAATTTAACACAAGAAAGTCTCATCATACATATTCTGAATTATTTATTTATTTATTTATTTACTTATTTATTTAATTATTTATTTATTCACTCACTCACTCACTGATTTATTTATTTATTTATTTATTTATTTATTTATTTATTTATTTACTTATTTACTTACTTACTTACCTACTTACTTACTTACTTACTTTTTTACTTACTTATTTACTTACGTATTTACTTATTTATTATTTATTTATTTATGTATTTATTTATTTATGTATTTATTTATTTATTTATGTATTTATTTATTTATGTTTTGATTTATTAATATTTAATTGTTTTATTGAAATTTTTTATTAAATTATTATTAAGCAAGTAATGGTCTCTTAAACCAAATTATAGTAATTTAGCAATTACTTCTGACGGGAAAATTTAATTAAATAATAACATTATCTTGTCAAGATAAAATTATTCACAAATAATACCTCTAAGATGATTAATACTATTTTTATTTTTCTCTATTATATTTATATTATTTAAATCTATAAATTATTTCTCAAACTTATCCTTAAACTGAATTGGCACTATATTAGGATTATTTATTATTCCAATGAGTTACTGATTAATTCCATATTTATGTATTTATTTATTTACTTATGTATTTGTGTATTCATTCATTCATTCATTTATTTATTCATTAATTTATTCATTCATTCATTCATTCATTCATTCATTCATTCATTCATTCATTCATTCATTCATTCATTCATTTAATGCATTCCTATAAATTTGATGTATTTTCAAGACCTTAAATTCTAAACACAATTTTTAGGTAGGATAATCAATATTTACAAATTTTGAAATCAGACTCAACCCGACCACCAAAGCTCATATTTTATTGTGAAATTGTGAGGTGACGTAACACTTGAAATGGATCCTAATAAAGGTAAAGGTAACTCCTTAACATGTCTGGAGATAGAGCCCCATGCTTTCTTGATTTCGGCATTAGAATGAGATGGTGTGAAATGGATTTCTTACTTACTGGCTTTTAAGGAACCCGGAGGTTCATTGCCGCCCTCACATAAGCCTGCCATTGGTCCCTATCCTGAACAAGATTAATCCAGTCTCTATCATCATATCCTACCATACTCAAACCCATTTTAATATTATCTTCCCATATACGTCTCGGCCTCCCCAAAGGTCTTTTTCCCTCCGGCCTCCCAACTAACACACTATATGCATTTCTGGATTCGCTCATACGTGCTACATGTCCTGCCCATCTCAAACGTCTGGATTTAATGTTCCTAATTATGTCAGGTGAAGAATACAATGCGTGCAGTTCTGTGTTGTGTAACTTTCTCCGTTCTCCTGTAACTTCATCCCTCTTAGCCGCAAATATTTTCCTAAGCACTTTATTCTCAAAAACCCTTAACCTATGTTCCTATCCCAAAGTGAGAGTCCAAGTTTCACAACCATAAAAAACAACCGGTAATATAACTGTTTTTTTTTTTAATTCTAAGTTTGAGATACTTTGACAGAAGACTGGATGATAAAAGCTTCTCAACCGAATAATTGCAGGCATTTCCCATAATTATTCTGGGTTTAATTTCCTCCCGAGTGTCATTTATATTTGCTACTGTTGTTCCTAGGTACTTGAATTTTTCCTCCTCTTCGAAGGATAGGTACATCTCCAATTTTTATATTTTCATTTCGTACAATATTCACGCCACAAGACATAATCATATACTTTGTGTTTTCGGGATTTACTTCCAAACATATATCTCGGTGAGAAATGGATACCAATAATAAGTAACTTTGAAAATGAATAATTGATATTTTCCAGAGAGCGACGATTTTAGAAACAATATAATTACCGTACTGAAGTTTTGGCAATTCATACATATTATTTTATCAGTGCTCTATGTGTATTAGGGGATAATAAACTCTATAGGATTTAATGACAGGGTATTTATTATGACGCTTTCCAGAAAAGTGGAATTATTTGCAGGGTTATTTCCGTACTGAAAATGTCCAAGTATCTAATGTACGTTTAAGGGAACCTGAAGACCAATACAATCCATCCTGGCACTTTTACAAATTGTTATTGTTCTTTAAGACAATTTTGAAAAAGCAGAGTAACGTCAGCTAGATTGACTGGCAGACGGAAACAAGCTTCTTTCTGATCGCCCCGACTTTCTGTCCAGCTACGTTACGAGCAACCAACTCGCTAACCAGACAGACTCCGTCTTGTATGTACCCTAAGGGTACAGTTTCATATGAAGATCTGAAATGCAAAACAAGTTATATCCCCTGAAAAGTTTTCTCAGAAATGAGCAAAATGTACCACGCATTATATTTACAGTGTATTTTGTAATTATTTTTCATCATCCAATTCCTTCTATAGTAACAAGATTTTAGAGCAAATATTGGCCTCCAGTATTGTTCCTTCATCAAATTATTTAAATTTTAAAAGTGGATATGATTTGATTTGCAGGGATCTGCGTGTATATAACTTGGTTTGCACTTTTGATGTGAGAATATATTAATTTTGAACTTAATAGTATTGTAAAATATTGAACAAAGGATATGGTTATCAGTTCAAATTATACACATTATTATTATTAAAATATTTTACAAAATTACTGAAAAATATATCATTTTTTAAAGATTGCTTGCTGAAAGTTTCACATGAATAAAGACCTAATTTTATGATTATCAATGAAAATTATACACATAGTTATTATCACTGCAAATTATAGTATACATTATTTTCATAAAATACAAAATTACTGAAAAATATTACATTTTTAAGATTGCCTGCTGAAATTTTTAGAAGAATACAGACCTAATTTTGGACACATTTTTAAAATGAGCAACAAAGAAGGTTCTTTCCAGACTTTAACCAATATTGTGTTCTTTCGGGTAATTTCTACATATGCAAATCAAGATTTCAGGTAAAGTTGATTTAAATAATTTCGAAGGAACAATTGTTTCGGGGCCGGATATCGAACCCGGGACCTTTGGTTTAACGTACAAAAGTGAATCGGTGTCGGGTAGAGTTCCCGGGTAGCTCAGTTGGTAGAGCGTTGGTACGTTAAACCAAAGGTCCCATGTTCGATACCCGGCCCCGGAATAATTTTTCCCTCAAAATTATTCAAATCACCTTTACAGGGAGTTATACCTGAAATCTTGATTTGCATAATACACGTCACTGTTCGTTAACAGAAAACCACAATTTAAGTCACACGGAGTTAGTGTGCACTCGAAGTTGGTTGCTTGACGGTTGTCAGCCCACTTTGAGGTCTGTGGATATAGAGGGAAAAATTGGATCGTTGTCGGGTAGAGTTCCCGGGTAGCTCAGTGGTAGAGCGTTGGTGCGTTAAACCAAAGGTACTGGGTTCGATACCCGGCCTCGGGACATTTTTTCCCTCGAAATTATTCAATTTTGTACACATGCTCTGCAGGAGGTTCAAGATCAACACAATTGCAGTTCTCATTGTGTTCATCATGGTATTCCCTAGCTGCTGGCGTAGACTGTAAATCCTTGTATAAGGTCAGTCTAGGATATTCTCTAAAATTCAGTCCACTCCTTGCTAGAAGATAATGAATATCCCTCATCTTGAGTGCAGATATCAGCCTCGAAGCATTTGTCACTGCAGGCGGGCGCTGCAAATGACTGCATCCATTCTTAAGTAGTGAAACAAGAGACCCACTATCACTGAAGAAAAACGGTTATTGATAGTTTCCTGTAATGTTTCTCTGTTTACTGTTAGAGAAGCAAATGGATCACTATACCAGGCTTTCGTTCTTCTTTGCCTGTCTTTTTCATTACGTTTCCTCTTCCTGGAACGCACGTTTACTTCCACAACGGTCACCATATCTTCCACATATTCCATTCTCTTGCCACTCGCGTAAATACAACAAATTCAATTTCCTCTAATCACATTGACTGTTACAACGGTAGATAAGAATTATTAAAATTATTTAAAGTAGCAAATATGCATACTAAACAAAGACAACAACAAACAGACAACATCATATATTGGCACAGATACGTAGATGACATACTAATACTACACAAAGGAAACAAAAGACAGATCCAAAACCTGGATCAACACATAAACAAAATACACCCAAAGCTACACTACACATTAGAAATTGAAAACAACAAATCCATAAATTTTCTAGACATCACAATAACAAAAGTAGACAACAAACACACATTCAAAGTCTACAGAAAACCAACAACAACAACACCAACACACATACACAACACATCCAACCACCAACACAACACAAACAAGCTGCATTCCGAACAATGGTACACAGACTACTCAACATACCAATGAACCAACAGGATTACAACGAAGAACTAAACACAATCAAATACATAGCACAAGAAAACGGATACAACCCCAACATAATAGACAACATAATGCGTAAGACAAAACAAAACTACAGAAAACAGAAGAATACAACACAAACACAAGAACACAAAAAATACATCACACTAACATACGAAAACAAAAACACACATAAAATTGCTACCTCATTCAAGAAATTAAATTACAACATCTCATACAGAACAAATAACGCTCTACGAAAACATCTCAACACACAAACAACAGAAACAAACAAATACAACCACACAGGCGTATACAAACTCAAATGTAACACCTGCAACAACTTATACATAGGACAGACAGGAGATAGTTTCAAACACGTTACAAAGAACACATCACAGCCATAACAAAATTACAAAACACCTCCACATATGCAGAACACATCACAAATGCCAACCACACCTACAGAGACATCAACAGAGACATGGAAATACTGCACATCCAACCAAAAAGCCAGAAACTAAACACACTAGAACAATATGAAATATACAGACACACGAAAACACTTTAACGATATTCTCAACACACAACTCAATTTCAAAACACATATACTCTTTGACTCTACACTGCGAACGCACCCTCACAGGAAACGACCAGTTCTGAAGATGACCCAAAATATTTCGAAACATGTTAACAAGGTACGTTAAAATTTAACACAAGAAAGTCTTATCATACATATTCCGAATTAAAAAAAAAACCTGTTGGACTTTACGTTAATAAAACGAAAGAATGGATATAACTTAAAGTGAAGCAAACAGCTTTTTGGATGTAGCTTATTTTGAGTCAAACGCAGGTTTTTTTCATCCTGTCAACTGGAAGATATAACTTTTTCTGCTCAGAATACCACACGTATAGACGCAGGGGACCCCTAAAATAGCTGTAGCAGCAAGAACTCAATTTTTTTTAATGAATATAACTTTTTTGCATTTCAGCTCTTCATATCGTTCTTGAAATTTCGAACGCTGGGTCGATTCTTGCGTAGGATGGCATTAGACATTGCGAATTCCATTGGTGAAGATAACGTGCTGATTCCTCAGCCACTTGTCTTTGTTTCTATTGTGTAGGAACTGTCCTTGGCTGGCTTTCCATCTTCGGATTAGAAACACTTCCTGGCTCATTGAAGGTTTGTTTATACGAATGATTGCATTTTCGGTTCTGGGAACACGTACAGTTGATCAGTTGGCAATTAAACTCAGAAACATTTTCCAACACAGAATAGAAGCGAATACATTGTACTCGTTTCTGTACAAACAATCTAATTTCCACAATGTTTTCAAACATTTTACATCAGCACTGGTAAACAGATATCAAAACTTCCGTACACGCTGAAATAGAAACACGTTTAAATAGGCCTACACTTACATAATCACGTACTTAAATATTTTCCCCTTATTTCGTGGCCACTCGGTAGTTGTTCACTGTTAATCATGACTAGCAGGAATTTTCTCCGATGTCATTGGTATGAATGTTGGCAAGCAAGTGGATGTTCCTTCAATTTTAATGAACGAGTCAACAGTCAATTTAAATGAAAAATATTACAAGGATGTACTCACCATATTTCGTTAGTATCTTTGAACCATGGCTTCAGTGGGTCTCTGTCGAAAAGAATTTCATGTGCTATGTTCTTCATTGAGTAATATGTGTCCAAACTCTCGTGCACCTTTTTCATCCTTCCCTTACAATGCATGTACAAAATCTTCAGTCTTTTGTCATCTGCGTGAAAATAAATTCTAAAATCAATGAAAATATTCTCAGAATATAAAATAAATCATATACATTTCCTGTCCCATGATATTCCTTGTGGTCTTCTACTTCTTCGAATTAAGGGTAAGTAACCTCATTGGAGTTTCAGCTGTGAACGTTTCGAATCGGTACTCATGCCTACGAAAGTAAATAAAATTAAGAAAAGAAACGAGGCACTCCTACGCGGGATAATTGCATAGTACATCAAGAAGGACAATTGAACAAGAAGCAAAATATGTCATTGTAACCATAGACCAGGGATGAGACGATACTAGCTCCCAATCACGGTAGAAGAGCTCGACCTTGATCACGAGCGCATAGCGCATCCACTACATAGCATCCCAACGCAGACACAGGGATGTACATGCACATGAAGCGAATAAAGGCAGTAGTTATTACAATGACTTGCGTTACTAAATTTCATGTGAAAAGCCGCTGTTTATTATGTAAATACTTTACTTCATTGTTTAGGAGGAATTAATAGGGTCTACCTGCTTTACATGTGATCTGTAAGTACTTTTGAGCATTCGTTAAAAAAATAATGAGAATAATGATTAAAATAAAGTATATATTGATTGTGTGAATGTGAAAATGTAGTCCATACTCTGCAGTCATGATTATGTAATGAGTTTTCTTAGAGTGATTTGTGGGATGCACATAACGTGGAAAAATATATTCATTAAATTATGCCATTGAAGAGCCATCGTAAGTTTTGGAGTCGATCATTTAAGAGGACACGTATGATTTTTAAAACTTCCACAATTTTCATCCAAAATTTGTGAAATGTAAACTACATAAAGAGAGCTACAATACTATCACCCGTACAAAATTTGGTGCCATTAGGTCTAATAGTTTGATATTATATTTAAAAAAATATATATATTATATTGACGTCACTAAAAACGCTCTTTGCGTCAAAATGTTCAAAATTTTAGTTCATATTTGCTCAAAATCTTGAAAATAGTTATGGGAATAAAAATTAATTAGGTTTTAGGACTCAGTTTAAATAGAGAGACAAATAAATGTTCAAACTTTATAAATTTACCATTACAGCATATTAATTTTAATCTAAGTGCAATATGAATATTCCCCAAAGAAACTTAATATTTCATACACATGCTAATTAAATTTTATTTATCAACATTTAAATGACCCCTGTGAGAAGTTTCAGACGTATAGGCCCTATGACAATAATTGTTGTTCAAAGAACTTTTTTATGCAATAAATTGCTTAAAATTTTAGTCGTAAAAACAGCATTAAAAAAAACATTTCTCTCAATTCACGCATCGTATGTTTGGTCACACTTCAGTACATGGTTCGATAATATAATTACAATCATAAAATCAATAAACATGGATTTTCTTAAATTTTCAGCATTATTTCACCACAGTGTCCCCTTAAATGATAGTTGCACCTGTGTTGTCTTGTCTAAAATCAATTTCTCTCTTATCCAGAATAATGTATATATCTGTGTTCATTGTATAAAAACTGAACCTTCTACTTATCATTAAAAAAATCTTTATTGTAATCTCGCTTCCGATCTGACATGGTCTGCAACGTTGTATGTGCTGTACACCCTTTCTTACTGCTGTATTAGCAATGTGTCTTAGGCAGAAAAGCGCCGCGCCTTTAGAGAGAGCTTAAAAAAGCTCGCGCTCGTAACTACTAGCAAACACCGCATCACTGCCGTAGACTGAAGAAATTATAGCCAATTTAAATTTTAGGTTTTAAAATTCATAATACACAAAATTCTTCCTCTTATCATTTCGTATTGTAAGCCGTGTCCACACAAAGAGTGTACAGAAATAAGAAGCTTTTAATTTCACATCCGTATAGGCCTGTTATAATTCCTTAAGATACAGCTCAATGAATAGAAAAATTCTCCAAGATTTCCTTTCATTTCTTTTCCATAGCCATTTTTGTGTGCAATGTTTTGTTTCAAGCTTATTGGTGCATGGCCATTGTTGTGAAACGTTTCGTTTCAAGCCTATTGTTGCATGAATGAAAATTTGCATTTACCAGTCGAGTTTTTTGCCAATAGAGATGTGGATGGTAGAGCAAAAAGTTCAATGCGTGCTCTGGTTTGCAGAATTGAATTCAGTTACGCGTGTTCAGAAGCGCATATGGAGGGAATGGAATGTGGATCCTTCACACAAATCCATTTACGAGATAATGGAAACTTGATTTCAAAGACAGAGAAACATTCTAAAAAGCATGTGGCTGAAATAACTGTGGATCAGGTGCGTGAATAATTTGCTACAAACCAACGTAAATCAATTCGGGAATTGCAGATTCCTCGTTCAATAGTTCAGAAGATTCTACGCAAAGTCTCCGTATGGGTGCTTAGAAACTTCAGCTCCTTCATCAACTCAGACCAGATGATTGTCGCAAGAGAGCTAATTTCTGTGATGAGATGATTCGGCTTGTCGATGAAAATCCCAAGTATGTCGATTTTTTCTGTTCAGTGATGAAGCAATCTTTAACGTTTGTGGGAAGGTTAATCGTCATAATTGCCGCATATAGGGTTCTCAGAATCCCTACAGATTGATTGAACATGAAAGGGACTCGCAAAAAGTCAATGTCTGGTTGGGAAAGCACAAAAATGGAGTAATTGGCCCATTCTTTTTTATGGAGCCTACAGTGACGGGAGTTACGTACCGTGATATGCTGGAGAACTTTGCTATTCCGCAATTTCCATCAGGTTTAACATTTCAGCAGGATGGTGCTCCACCACACTTCCATCGAAAAGTTAAAACGTTTTTAGATGCAACCTTCCCAAGAAATTGGATTGGTAGGAATGGGCTAATTCCTGGCCGCCTAGATCCCCGGATTTAACTCCTTTGGATTATTTTGCTTGGGGATTTATTAAACATTTTGTATACAGCAAAAATGTTAGTAATTTGATTGATTTGAGACAGCGTATCATTGAAGTAGTTAAGCTTATAACACATGATATATTGGTGAACACCTGGCGATAGGTTGAGTATCGTTTTGGTACATGTTGAGGTATAAATAGTGCTCATGTGCAAATAAATGTGTACTAGTGCAAATAGAAACGTTTTCATTTACTGTACTCTATATAATGCAGAAGGAATTAATTTTATATACCTTATAGAAGTTACTATATCGTATAAGCTGTTATTTCTGTACAAGTTACTTTTAGTGTGAACACACTGTATATATATATACTGTTACGGCAATTCTATGTTACTTTTGGCTTAATTCCAACTTCCTTTCTTTAAACATATCTAAATCAACTTTAGTTCATTTTTCGTTAACAGCTGCCAGTGTTCAAAATTTAAAATTTAGCGATAAATATAGACTAATAATACACAGTGAAAATTGTTTAGATCCCAAAAGTTGTAAATGTCCACCTTTGAAAGAAGCCACGTATGTCAAATATCTGGGTGTCATTATTGATCAGAATTTAAAATGGCCTCTTCACATTACTTATCTTTGTAAGAGGCTTCGTAAAACAATTTATAAATTCGTTAATCTTCGATGCTACTTACCTATTAGAGATCTACGAAATGTTTATTTGGCCATTATTCAGTCTATCATCCAATATGGTATAATTGTTTGGGGTGGAAGTACAAAAATTAATCTTAGTCCGTTAAATTTACTACAAAAACGAATAATCAAAATTTGTTTGAAGAAACATTTCGATTATCCAACTAAATTAATTTATTCTGAATTTAATGTATTTAATATTGAACAAATTTATAAGTATACGCTGTTAAAATTTTATCATAAAAATCGTAATAAGTTTGTATTACAGACACACAATTATGACACAAGACGAAATATTGTATGTACGTATGTATTTATTTACACTGCAAGTGGGCAAGCACCCGGTGGCAGTGGTATATACAATATTAACAATACACAGTTAAAATGATAAGCTATACACAATAAAATTTACAATACATAATACAATTTACAACACATATACAATTTTATACACAATACAGTAAGAATACACAATACAATTTAACACAATAATAATAAAACATAAAATAAAACACCTAATTTTACAACACAACCTACATAATTATGTATAGGTCCTACATAAGTTTCAATAGTCTTTCACTTTACTCTCATCTCATTCCCTGTAGTGGCATTATGACGCATTTCACTGACACTTTAGCACACATTTCACTGACACTCTGTAACACATTTCACTGACACTATAGAACACATTTCATTGACGCTATAAATTATCACTGATCGGAACTGTTCACTGCACTGTAAAACCATAACTTCACTGACTCACCTCGCTTCACTGATACAACAGTTCAAATAAGTCAAATAATTGCATTCTTATGCATACTTATAAACAGAACTACATTTAAACTAAATATTTCTAGTCTAAGGCCCTCATACACGCTATTTTTAAATAATTTACAATTCAAACCAAGGAAGTAAACTCGTCAGGCTAGATAAATACATGTCACCTTAAAAAATTAAATGTTGAATGTCACCTTAATTTTAATTTTCACTTTATACACAACTCTTTAAATTATTCTTGAATCTCCTTAAGGAAGGACAGCCCTCAAAGACCGCTGCAGGTAGGTCATTCCAATCATTTATAGTTCTATTTAAAAATGAGAATTTACCTACATCCGTTTTCTGTTTCCTACATTTGATTTTAAAATCATGATCGTTCCTACTATAGTACGTTGGCTTTTCTAACCGAGCCGTTATGTCTACCAATGCTTTCTGACCTAGATGTGCTCTATACAATGATGTTATTCTAGTTTTCCTACGTCTGTTTTCCAAAGTTTCCCATTTAAGTTCTTTTATCGTATCGTTCCCATCTTCTCTTTTACCTTTAACAAATTTAGCTGCCCTATACTGGATTCTTTCTAAGGAATTTATCTGATATATTCTATAGGGATCCCAACACGTAGTTCCGTATTCCATTAACGGTCGCACTAATGTTAGATATGCTATTTCCCTCGATTTGGGGCTAGCCTTTCTCAAGATTCTCATAATAAAGTGAAGTGCCCTCCATGCTTTGCCTGTAACATTATCAACATGCTCTCCCCAAGAAAGTTTGGAGTTTAAATACACTCCTAGGTATTTACAACATTATTCTTGCGGAATTACAACACCACTGAATTCGTAATTAAGACTAGTCTCCTCTCGGGTTTTACAAAATGTTATAGGTTTACTTTTAGAACCATTTATTTTCATCCTATGCTTTAACGCCCAGTTGTAAATGTTATTCAAGTCTGTTTGAATAGACTCTACATCTGAATTATTTCTAATCTTTCTATAGATAATGCAGTCGTCTGCAAATAGCCTCACATTAGATGTAATATTCTGGCATAGGTCATTTACGTATATTATAAAGAGTAATGGACCCAGAACGCTGCCCTGTGGCACCCCTGAAATTATATTTCCAATTTCCGATATTTCATGACCTACTCTAACTCTCTGGGTTCTACCTTTTAAGAATTCTTGGATCCATAGCACCACTCTTTTATCTATTCCTAGCCTACTCAACTTATATATTAATATGTCATGTGGCACCAAATCAAATGCTTTCGAAAAGTCAATCACAACTGCATCGATTCTTCCGCCTCTATCTACCTCTTCAGCTAGATCCTGAACCAGCGACGTAATTTGACTATCACATGAGAAGCCTTCCCTAAAACCATGCTGGCGGTTGTAAAACCAGTCTTTCGCATTTAGAACATGACGAATATAATCCGATATCAAATGCTCCATGACTTTAATTCAACATTAGTAGAACCTACATGTCTCACATCTGCTGGTCTAAAGCATAGCATAAATTTTGGCCCTTGGTTGTACAATGCTTTAACTAAATTACACCCAGAACTTCTTCATGTAACCCACTAACATATAACAAGAAAATTAGAAACGTGTTAATATCTTCAATTTGATTAAATAAATTGATAGCCTATGTGTATGAATTAATCAACCTATATTATATTTGTGGAGCTTGTTTCCAAAAGGTACCAAATCCAACAGACCTAATTGTACAGGAAATGAAAAAAACTGCTCATGGCCTTAACAAATATTATATACTGTTATGACTTCGTGTCACTATTCTTTGTGTGTCATACATCATATTTAGGCATATATTTAAGATATTTCACACATTTATAAGAAGTTATTGATGGTTTTAGTTTGGATTTAGTACATTTTGGCAACAAAATTGGATGTGGTACATATTGGCATGAAATAATTCAGTATTATGAATGGGGATGTACAGTACAGGAATTATTTACTGTCACTGTAAAAGTGAATACATAATTCAACATTTTTCATTTCACAAATTTAGGCTATGTTTGCTGTTACAATCATCATAATTAACATCAGTGTTATCCTCAACCTCTGTTCTAACAACAGACTCAAAATTTATAAAATTACTATAGGCCTAAAGTGGGCGTTTGTTAATGTCACAATAGCCCATGGATGCTAGCAAAGCTGTCAAATATTTTTTCTCAGCATCCTGAACATGACTTTGATATTGGCATGGAATAACTCAGAATTATGAATGGGGATGTACAGGAATTATTCTCAAACACTATAAAATTAAATACATATTATTAAATACTCTTAATTAAATTTCACAAAATAGAGGCTGTGTTTGTTCTAATCATCATAATTAACAACAATGTTATCCTCATGCTCTGTTCCAACAACAGACTCAGAATTTATAATATTACTGTAAACTGGGAGTTCGTTAATGTCACAGCCGCCCAAACAACTAATACGTCACCACAATAGCCAATGAAATTGCTGCACAACTCGTGACATATCAGTGACGCGAAGTTGAGAACCAATAGGAACACAGAGATTTGGTATGTTTTGGTATCAAACTCAGCATGGATGTGGTATTTTCTGCTGTAAAACACTGTTTTCAGTGACTTCTGGAGATGTGATTTGGTACTTTTCGAGAGAAATGGTTAGTGTTTCCGTTCTAGAGGTAGCTAAGAATGTGCTGCCATCTGTAACTCATTTTTTCGAAAATTGTGGATTTGGTACCTTTTGGAAACAAGCTCCACATTTGTATTCTATAATTTTGAAATATATATTAGTCCGGCTTTTCACGTGCGATATTATTCTTCTCTAGTGTTAATATTATATTATATAATTCCATTGCCGCTGTAATTATATTTTAGTTCCTATTTTATTTTACTTATTTATTTATATTATTATTTTTTATTTTAATATTATATCTGAACTGCGACCGAGCACGAGCGCTGCTCATCCGGTCTCAAATTTTGTTAATACTACTGTATTGCTTGTATTTTTCTGATATTCTTGTCTTTTAAATTGATTGAGATTCATATTTTCAACTTCATTGTGTGCACTGCTAGTTGAGATTAATCTTAAAAGAATTTGATTCCCTTCACAAGTTCTTGATGTTCTTCAATTAAACCCTCAGTGATCTTATTTTCCTGTGAGGTACGTTTTGTAACGAAGATCACACCTGAAACTGGAATTCAAGTCTGGAAGATCATTAATGGCGTGCGCGAGATAAAGAGAGTGTTCTCGGCATATTCTCCTTCCCTCTCCCGTAATTTGAAAATATTCTTTTCAATCACAAAATCATTCTGATATAATATTGGTCTGTTTTTCATACTAAACCAAGGCAACGTATATGACGGCAGAGTTACCTGGAGTTTCGGCGCATTATTTCTACTGGGTGTTCATTTCAAAGTGTGTCATGACGTCACTGTTGTTGGGTCACCGATTTGAAGCGAGTTTCAGTTTATATGTTAGAGAAGTTGCCTATTATTTAAGGCGTTCTTCAATCTGAACTTGAGAACGTGTATGGTATAACTTGAACGTCGTAGCAACAGATGGCGGTCTGTACGGTCTGTGTGCTACCATAACCTCTTTCAAACTGTGTTTTTTGCGCCGGCAAGTCGTACGCAGGGTATTTGTTATCATCGGTTGCGTACGGTAACATTCCACAACACAAATCAAATGCTCCGTGTCCATGTTGACCGTCGAAGTTAATGTCAACAAATACGTAAGTAATCGTCTTAACCCTCTCCCCATATCCCGACAGTACGTATTTCCAAACAGTTCACATTCCTGCCACTACCGGCGTTACCGTACGTACTCTTCAGAATGAACGCCGTACTTGCTAGCCAACTTCTCTTCCTCTTAGATTATACACCTGAGCTGCGGAAGTGTAGGAAGACTGAATTCTCTAGGCTCATCAGCTAGCCACATGACGGCATACAGCGAGCCAAGACACATTTTGAACTGAACACCCAGTATATGGAGACGTTATGCCAATTATAGGCCTAAGCATTCAGAATACCACTACTTGTAAAAGACATTTCGAGACTCACCGTGCACGTTTGGCAGATGTGGTTGTTCTTGCAGCCAATTTTTTATTTTCTTCACAGCCTCCTCCAAATGTTCTTCACTGTAGCCAGTGTTGTCTCTTATCTTTGCTATTTGTGCTTCCGTTGGAGGGTCGAAATACATGGTAACAAATATAGGTAGCAACTGTAAGATAAATTCCATACGTTAAGAGCTGTTACATTTACTCCGTGTTCATTTTTGAATGGGAGCCTCCTCCATTTTTTTCTATATGCTCATGAGATCTTCACCTCACGGAGAGAGTGAGAGAGAATGTCATCGAAATGATAGCCGTCAAAATCTTGGATTTAAAATATCGGCACTCTAATCAATTCAAATGAACAAACAAGAAAACGTAAATTAATGTTAAAAAAATACATAATGAAATTTTAAAAAAGAATATTCTGCGACAAGATGTGGTGGCTATCAAAACGATAAAAATTTATTGAAATAAATAATATACACTGAATATTATAGAGATTAATAGAGATAGTGATTGATGATGTTAAATGAAGAATTTAAAATGGTTGATGCAATTGTCTGAAGAGTCTTTTCAGGAACTTTTAATTTTCTGAGGATCTCCCATGTAAATTTGGGAATTGTTCCTCGCGCACCAAACATAAGTCCAATGACATTCCAATCTTGAATATTATATTTATGACTGAGATCATCACAGCATGGAAGGTAAATAGCGCGTTTCTCTTCATGTACCTGCTTTGGTTTATCTTCATTAATTCCGAACCGTACAGTGGGGTCAAGAATGAGACCAGTTTTTTTATCTCGGTCAATTATTATGATGTCAGCACGCCGTGTAGATCCTTCCGTAGAAAGACATTGAACTTTCTCATATACTTGCTATATACATATGCTATAATCTTTAACAAAATGAAATAACAGGAAATAAATTGGTAGGAAAATTGATTGTAAACAAAATTACATAATACCTGTGCTACAACATTGCACTGTATTGGTTTTCTTCTTAACAGTCCAATTCGGTTTCGTAAATTAGAGAGAAAAATAGGTTTCTGCCGATTTAGGAGCTAAGATTTAAGGAGTTAGTTACAGCTTAAAGCAGTAAAATTTTTGGAAATATTCAGTATTTTTTCCTCCATTACTGTATCTTGTACAATAATGAAAATTAATATGTATAAAACACTGTCCTTCTGTTAAATGAAAAAAAATTTACGGCTTCAAAAATTATTTATATATTTTTTTTCTCAAAATTGACAGCGGTGGCAGTTCACTGTGCAGTGACGAAGCGTTTCCCTCATAACTCATAAACTTGTTAACTTTTTCACGTTTTCTGTTTTTTTATTTCATTGCTGAAACTCATGTTTAAAATATCATGCTCTTTCAACTACATTCTTTAATAAATATCTTTTTTATTTTGTGTTAGAAAAAAATACTGATTTTTGACCATTTTTAAATGAATTTATTTTTCATCAGACAATCTATCAAAGGTGGAGAAGTGATCCTGCATCATATTGTAGATAACATGTATAAATACACACAAATTAGTTCATCACAGAATGTTGGATAGTTTTGAGTTATGTAGAACTGCAGAGGGAATTGAATTAAAAAAATTGTAAACAGTGTTTTACACATACTAATTTTCATTATTGTACAAGATAAAGTAATGGAGAAAAAAATGTTGAATATTTCCAAAATTTGAAACACAGACGTTAGGTACTTTCTATAATGTCCACAATTTTAATGTCCATTTTATTATGTCCATTACATAAAAGTCCATTACACTATGTCCAAAAATATATGTCCAATAAAGTATATGTCCACTTTATTTTAGTCTAATTACATAAATTTTATATCCACATTTTTACGTCCACTGCATGATTGTACAATACATTATATCCATCTACAAATTTACTTCAATTCCCTACTCAATCTCTTCTGCCTGTTCATCTTAATACAGTTCAGATGATAACTAATAGATTTGAGGTAAGTTCTGATGTGTACTTCTTCGTTGTAGTGGTTGTAATTACGAACAATGTCTTCTACTCTACTTAAATTTTGTGGGTACGATCTTTTAATAGGGTGTCGCACATTCAAATGCCCGCCAAGCACATCTCTGTTTTCATATCTCCAATAGGCCTATCTCTTTTGCCCATTACTCCTGTATGAATGATGATGATAACAAAAACTTTTATACAAGCACAGGTTTTCCTCTTTTTAGACTGCATCAATTTTGCTTCATCCATGGTTGTGCCTCAATGTACTCTATAGACGAAAGAAGGTAGCCGTTTCGATAGTTTCGATGAACGATCAGAAAGCTAAAAATACTGCTGATCCAGTATTAAATAAAAGTGGACATTAAAAAGTGGGCATAAATTAAAGTGGACATAAATAAAAGTGGACATAACAGTCATGGACCAAAAAAATGGACCCACTTAAAATGTGAACGTAAATGAAAGTGGACAAAAATATTAGAGGACGTAAGTCATATGGACTTGGTTTCAATGGACTTAACGTCTTGGAAGCCAAAATTTTACTGATGTAAGCTGTACCTAACCCCTTAAAGGATGAAGGCAATGTCTGTGGTAAACATTGAATATTTTTTTGCATACAAATTAATTTAGCTCTCTATTAAAATAAGGAATAAATGTCATCCATATTATTATTACAAACACACTTCAAGTAACTTCTAAAATTATTTCTTAAGGACGAAATGAACTTTACAACAGAGCTTTAAAAATTTATTCTTGAAGCTTACTCTTTTAGTTGGAGAGTGGCATTGTTCATCATCGCGTGAATGAACTTCTGGCCAATTGGCCACAATTATAGTAACTTTCTCGACTAAACCTTAGAAATGGAGGGCCAGATAAAAGAAGGGCCTGTCCCAAATTTTTGTGAACTTCTGAGAATGACTATACTTCTTCCACGAGGAAGGAAGCACAAGTTTAGCCATATCCTTCAGCATAAAACTTGTGAATGTATTTACGAGATGGTACATGTTATCATGTTTTGCGGAAAAAAAAAGAAACTTATATTAATGAAAGATTGAAATGGGCCTCTATTCCACTTAGCCCTTCACTTATTGACTGGTTAACTCAATATTTTCTTATTCACGTGACAAGATTGTACATGTTTAAAAAACTGACAAAATTAAAAAATAAATTTCTAGATAACGGGTGGTTATAATTAAACTTTCTCTACTTAACCGTCTCCATGTGAAAAACCTGTGATCACACTAACACGAAACTTAATGTGAACGTTGCCAAGGACACGGGGAAGAGAAAATAATGAATAAGCAACTCGTTTGAGACACTTTTAATTCACTGTTATATCAATACTGTGCCTACTTTTTGTGGATATAGCGCCCTTCAGACTATAAAAAGTGCTCAGAATGGTGCTCGTCAGTGTCCAGGACAGTTTGAAAGTGTAGGATAGCATGCTGCAAGAAGCATATCCCTGGGTATACCCGATATCTCTCTTGGTTAGGATGATGTTTTCAACGTACAAACATGTGCAGCGAGCTGCCATTCAAAACTGAACATGGGATATTGTCATTTTATAATTGTGTCACTTCACAGCAGGATATGATATGATATGATATGATATGATATGATATGATATGATATGATGTGATGTGATATATGATATGATGTGATGTGATATGATATGATATGATATGATATGATGTGATGTGATATATGATATGATATGATATGATATGATATATGATATTATATATGATATGGTGTGATGTGATGTGATGTGATGTGATGTATGATATGATATATGATGTGATGTGATATGATATATGATATGATATATGATATGATATATGATATTATATATGATATGATATATGATATTATATATGATATGATATATGATATTATATATGATATGATATATAATATGATATGATATATATTATATATGATATGATATGATATATGATATTATATATGATATGATATGATATGATATGATATGATATGATATGATTATGATATGATATATGATATTATATATGATATGATATGATATATGATATGATATGATACATGATATATGATATGATATATGATATGATATATAATATGATGTCATATGATATATGATATGATATATGATATGATATGATATGGCATGATATATAATATAATGTGATATGATATGATATATGATATTATATATGATATGATATGATATTATATATGATATGATATATGATATTATATATGATATGATATGATATTATATATGATATGATATATGATGTGATATGCTATGATATGATATGATATGCTATGATATGATATGATATAACATGATATATGATATGATATAACATGATATATGATATGATATGATATATGATATGATATTATATATGATATATGATATGATATGATATGATATATGATATGATATGTGCGTGATAACGGGAATAATCCCAATAAACATCCAAATAGAGGAGACAGCAGAGTATTACCGATTTGTCAAAAGAAGCAGAAACCAACATGACCACGAGAACAGGAATCAGATTGACCATGATATGGAGTTAAAACATTGGCAGCATCCAGCTGACCACGTAAAAATCAGAGAAGGAAAAGAGGACAACGAATATAATATAATTAAAATCTTCACAGATGGGAGCAAAGGTGAACTCGGTGTTGGAGCAGGAGTAGCTATATTCAAAGAAGGCAGCCTGGAAGAATCGCTAAAATACAGGCTGAATGGCAAATGTTCCAACAATCAGGCTGAACAACTAGCCATATTAAAAGCTATTCAACATGTACAGACTCTGGAAAGTCAACAGCAAAAAATTTCAATATTTACAGACAGCAGGATAACATTAGACTTCCTTAGAAATCAAACAAATCATACGCATCTTATAGAAGAAATAAATCAGAAGAGAAGTAAAGGAAGCGGAGAGGAAGAAGTGGAAAATAGAATTCAAATGGATTAAGACCCACGCTGGACAAGAGGGGAATGAATTAGCAGATCAACTTGCGAAGGAGGCAGCACTCTCCGAGGATATTCCAGAGAGTTACAGCAAGACACCAAAAAGTGCAGTGAAAGGTGAAATACACACTCTCAGTTTAGTGAAGTGGCAAAACGAATGGGACAACACAGCAAAAGGACAAATCACAAAATCTTTCTTCCAAAATATAAACGATCGGTTAAAATTGAAACTTAACATAACCCCAAACTTCACAACCATAATAACAGGACACGGAAATATAAAATCTTATCTACATAAATATAAAATTATAGATAGACCATTATGTCCATGCAACAATGACGAACAAACGATAGATCATTTGTTATACAATTGTAAATTACTTGAGAGAGAAAGAGACATTCTGAAAGCGGCAGTTCTAGAGTCTGAAAACTGGCCAGTGAATAAAGACAAACTAGTGCACAAATGCCAGAAGAACTTGATCAAATTTACTAACAATATACAGTTTGACAAATTACAATGAAAGAAAAGTACAAAATTCATCCAACTCTATTGCCTATAAAGAAGCTCTTAGAACAATATAAAGTAATTATATGAACATAGTTTAAGTTAAACCAATGCATGTAGTATTACTCCACAGTAATGGAGCATGCAGACTGTAAAAAAAAGATATGATATGATATTATATATGATATGATATGATATATATGATATGATATAATATGAGATATGATATGATATATATTTTATTTATTTATTTATTTTACTAATAATTGTAACATGAAATATAATATATACAGAAAAACTTTAGCTCGCCCCTGAAAGAGTAGAACTCGTGCTCAGGGGCGGATTCCTGAATTGAAATTAATAATTATACAATACAATTTGTCTTATGTCTCCTATGCAATTATAGTATATAAATTTAAATTTACAATTTTTCAATTTTTATAAAATCCATACATAACTTTTTAAATTTAATACTAGAACAATTAGAATTGACAAGATTAGGATATTTAAATATAAATGTGTTATATATTCTTGGGACTAAATTACTACTATGATTAAATACTGTAACAGTGTTGCATTTTGGTTCAAACAATCTTAAAGAATTCATACCTTTTGTTTCATAACTATGAGAATACAATTCAAATTTATTTCGATTTTTATGTTTTAATTTTATTAATACAATATAATAAATTTGTCTTATGTTAAGTACATTTAAGTTTAAAAACAATTATTGAGATGGAAAATCAATAGGTTTATGAAGACATATTGTCATTATTTTCTTCTGTAATAAATAACGTGGATTAAAATTGCATTCAAATGAGCTAATCCATCCTATAATTCCATACATAATTACCGATTGAAATAAAGTTAAATATATTGTGTATAATAAACTTATTGACAAGTAATATCTCAATAAAACAAAATAATATAATATTTTACGTAATTTATTACAAAGGTAATTAATATGTTGGTTCCATTTTAAATGATTATCGAAAATTATGCCTAAATGCTTAACTTCAGAGGACTCCTTAATAATCGGACATTTACACTGTATTAGACAACAATCAGAATTATGTAATGTGATACTTAATATAGATATAGGAGATTTGTTACATTTTTCAGATAATGAGAATGGAATAATTATGGTTTTATGATATATGATATGATATGATATGATATGATATGATATGATATGATATATGATATGATATGATATGATGTGATGTGATATATTTATTAATTGATATTGCAATATTGTCTTGTAAAACTTTATGTATTAATGTTTACCTTCACTTTTCACTTTCCACCTTTACTCGTAATTCACATGTGAAAGCACAAGCACAAAGTACGTGTCTACACTGCACTGTTATCTATACGAGTATTACGGAAGTGAATATTTCATGATGATATGCAATGATTTACTATGCAAATCAATTCAAAATCAAACGCGATTCAAGTACACGCGTCCTATCCAATGTAACGGAACAATACGTTATTTCCACCATTCAGTAACCTTTCCCACTGCGTTCGATGACATGAAAGAACTCGAATGGATGCCACATGACATCGAAGGGATGTTCCGTATGTGATTGGCCAGTGCCCTCAAATAATTGCAGTTGTGTTTACAAATTTAACCGAGCAGGAACACAAACACTCGATGGATTCTTATTAAAGAAAATGAGACACAATCGTTAATTTGTTTCTACCACAATTTTACATCACTATGACCTCTAACAACCCTTCACCGTAAAAAAAACATCTTGTTACGAAACCACACAATAAGCTTCGGATTGGATTTGAGGAAGGTGGGGTGTGATGGTAGAGACTGGATTAATCTTGCTCAGGATAGGGACCGATGCACAGCGTGCAGTTTTCCCGATTTAGGTCGACAAAAATCAAATTTCGACTTATTTAGTTATTATTAAATAAGTATATAATAAATTTTCAATCTTAAGACATATCAACTTGCAGATAATTAAAACATAAAATAACATTAGTTCATTAGCGAACGTTTTTCAGTAAGTAGTCTTACAATAATAATTATCTGTGTCTCTATATAATAACTCGTGTACATTTTTGCACTTATTATCATTTCTCCACCTCAATTTTCAGATGAAACACATACATAACACACGAACATCAGCTACGTAAATTATCGTATATCCGACGACAATCCTCAGCTAATGATTACTCTTAAAATACCTATTTTATCAATCACCATTATAAATTTTAAAATTTTAACATTATTGACAAATTTTAATCATAATTGTATATTTTATTTGTAACATGAGCTATATGTATAAAATATCCGTCCAATTCAATTTCAAAATCCAAAGATTATATCAACAATTATCCTGTATTATGTCCCATTTTACATAAAGCTCATGAATCTCATGTATTGCATACATACATTGTTCTTTATTCTTTGTTATTTGCATAATTTATTATTATAGGTCCAGATTATATGTTTTTTGTTATATCTGAAGATGCCCAAACGGCGAAAACGTTCATATATCTTATTAAATAGCAAATAAACATTTGCAAGTTGATATGTCTTAAGATTGAAAAATATTATATACTTATTTAATAATTCACCAGGCATATTGAAATATAAAAATGAATTGTTTAGTTATGCATAGGTGAATATGAATTCGTATTCTTTAATATTTGTAGCATTTTGTCTCATTCCCATTTCAAAAAGAATGTTGTAGATTCGTACTTGATCAATTGCCTGTAACCGTGGTTCTTTTAAATTTATGATGCGTCCTTCCACATTCAGGGTGAGTCAGGAGGAAAACTACATGGTATGAGGGGTGATAATATTGGTGATTCTGAACAAAAAAGTTTCTATAATCATATGCCCTTTTCTTAACAGAATCTGACATACAGTTGTTTGAAAATCACGGGCGTCATTCTCATGTCCTTCTTCAGCACTCACATGCAGATGCAACCAAAACGACATTAGGTTGTAGTAGGATCAATGAAACATATCCTGGGCGTTGGATCGGTCGCGGTGGAGTCATTTCTTGGCCACCGAGGTCACCCGACATTACTACATTGTATTACTTTGCGTGGAGTATTCCTGTGCTTAAGAGCGAAGTTTACAAGAGCAAAATGGAATCTTCTCGCTGTCATTTTACATGATTTTGCTCAAGTAAAGGAAATGTCCGAATCAGCTCAAATCAGCAGCACAGCAGCTGTCTAGAAGAACTGCAAAGTGCATTGAAGTTAACGGTGGACTTTTTGAACATGTTCCGTAAATCTGTACTTTTCCCGTTCCTCATTGTTTCCATTAGTTTTTTTCGGAATCGTTAAGAACAGGATATATGTTCATACAAGCTTTTTTGTTCAGAATCACCAATATTATCATCCCTCAAACCATGTACCATTCCTCAAACACTCACTCTGTACGTACCAAAAGAAATTAAGTGATCTCTTATTTTTTTAAGTTTTGTGTGATATGTCGAAGCAAAGAAATAACCTCTTCCACAGCTTTGGTACTTAAGAAAAACCTAGTGCAGTAGCTCTTTTCCATTTCTGTATTCACCCTCATTGTTTATTTCAAATTTTCAAAATTCAAATTTCAAATGCACCGGAAGATGCTTTAACATGGTCAAGTACAAATTTCTAAATAATACAAAACTTATAATACAGAATAATACATCAGATTACAGAATATAATTACAACAATAGAAATAGAAATAAAATAATACATCAATATAAAAAGAGGATGCAGTAATATTAACAAAATTTGAGGACCGAATGAGCAGCGCTCGTGTTCGGTCGCAGTTCACATATATTATTAATATAAGAGGAATATACAAAATAAAATAGAAGCCAAAATTAAAATTACACCTACAATAAAATTATATAATACAACATATTATCAATATAAAATACGAACCAAAATTAAAATCAGAGCTACAATGAATTATATAATATAATACTTATTAACATAGAGAATATTAATGTCGTACGTGAATATAGTAGGACAATTTATGTAATATGTAATCCGAAATTATAGAATACAAATATAATATAGGCTGATTAATTCATACACATAGACTATAAATTTATTTCATCAAATTGAAGACATTAACACATTTCTAATTTTTCTTGTTATGTGTTAGTGGGTTATGTGTTAGAGGTTCTGGGAGTAATTTAGCTAAAGATTTGTACAACCGAGGGCCAAAATTAATGCTATGCTTTAAACCAGCAGATGTGAAACATGTAGGGCAGTATTCATAGACATTTTTAGCGCGGGCTTCCGGTGGATGATCAGCGTTTTTCGTATTCTTAAACTAGTGTCAGCGATAGGATATGATTTGAATTCTGTACTAGTAACCAGTGGATAGCCGGGGCTAGCTTAGTACGCTCGTAGCGCGTGCTGCGAAATGTCTATGAATACCACCCTAAGGTTCTAATAATGTTGAATTGTTATTTCGTCTTCTGTCATGATTATGTACGTGTAATAGGCTATAAACGTATCACGATTTTTATGATAAAATTTTAACAGAGTAACTTATATTTATAAATTTGTTCAATAATAAATACATTAAATTCAGAATAAATTAATCTTGATACCTCATTTTTATTATTGTGTTATTCTTTTCACTGACCTCAACATGAGACTGGCAGAAATTCTCTTATGTTTGAATCATTATATACGAGTAAATTCTTATAGCTCTGTGGAATTTTGGATGAATATGTTCTTTTCGTAGGATTTCCAGTGATAAATCTCACCTGCCAAGATATTTTTCCTTCGTTAGGAATTATTGCTTGATATATGCACGGCCTGGGTATTTGAGTTATCCGTAGGGTTAAGTTAGATTTAGATAGACATGCCTTAGGAAGGGACTGGCGTACGTTAACAAAAATTCGCTGAAAATATTCCCTTACCCTCACACAGGTCGCTCTCTAAGTGATAGATTTAACATCCATCTATCTTCATTTACATTATCATAAGGCTTTGCCTATTCACTGATTAAAATAAATGTTGGCTGAATGGACACTCTTCTTTCTTTGCAAAACTTGTAGAGATGTATGATAACGTCGCTGGTAATACGCTCTATTGTTTTTTTTTCACAATTTTTCACTATAGATTGCAAATGTATTATTTCATACAGTGAAGTTTAAGAGAGACACTTGGTGCAATAACAGCTTAACTCTACTTAACTTGTTATTCCGCGTTGGCATTTTCATAATCTTCCATGTCTTCTCTAGCGGCTGTAAATTTTGTATTTCATTTCGTTGATCCTAAATGGCAGGAGAGTTGATTATGTGAGGTGCTGTGCTAAGTTATAAGTAGGGAACGGAATTTGGAGTAGTAAAAGCTAGTATTGGCATCTACACAGTCATTTGTTCACAACCCTTTATACCAAGTCCTCCCCTCCATGACATACTCGCAGATCTCTACACGTCAACAACAGGTGAACGGGACAGTTGTCGCATAAGAATCTCAACATGCAGGTTTGCAATTCAGAGTAGTGAAGTGCATGTACAATGCCGAAAGTGAAACCAACTAGCAATACAAAATTGAAAGACTAGCCTATATATGTGAAAGCTCAGATCGAGTATCAAAATTCAGGAAACAATTCCCTAAATTATCGCTTCCCCCATGTCCAGTTCTTAAGAGATGGGGGTCATGGTTAGAAGCTTGCAATTATTACGCACGTCACCTCCAATCTGTGAAGAAAGTGGTCCAGTCTTTCGATACCGATGACGCGGCTGCGATTCAAATATGTCAGGAACTGCTAAATGATAGAATAATAAAAAAAATAAGTCATGCATATTAAGTCAATTTTTTTTTATTTACCGCATGCCATTATTCGATTAGAAGAGTCAGGAGTAGAACTAGTTGAGCAAACAAATATTATTAGGTCTATTGTAAATAAACTGAGTGTAGTAGAAGGTGAAGTAGGAAAACGTGTTGGTGAAAAAATGAACATAGTTCTGATTAAAAATGATAGGTACAGTATTCTTAGTCGGATTTCAGATGCACTAACAACACGTGTCCCAATGATTTCATTCAACATGTGAATTTAATTGACGTATTTTGTTTCAAGTATTCTCCAATTGTCTCTGCAGATGTAGAGCGGAGTTTTTTCATGTTAAAAAATTTCCTTCCTTGCAACAGAGCAAAGTTGTGTTTTGAAAATTTGGAAATGATATTTACAATTTATTATAACAAGGCACAGCAGGAATAATTGTTTCATCAACAAAACATAGCATTAATTGAAAATGCCATTTCATTTGGTTCTACATTTTGTTTAACATTTAATGATACTCTATTAGGCTATATTGTAAATATTGTAGTATATTGCATATATTCTAAATACTGCAGTGTACGTTGTGTACATATTATCATATTTCATGACATTGTAAATAAAGGTTTTAATTTAGCACGCTCCTGACAGAAAAACACGCATATTCAGAGGCGAGTTCCATACAGAAGACAACTGTCTATCAGCCATCAATATGTCCACTGACACGCGAGGACGCAAAGATTGATATTTAATTATGTATATTTGTAATGTTGTTTATTGGTGTCTTGTGCGTTGCGAAGAAAAACACATGTAGTTCAAAGTGAAATGCAGATTATGTATGTCGGCCACTATATGTCATTAAACTATTCCATATGTTTATTCTGAAATACGCTTACAGCACGTTGCGTGTAAGTTTGTATGAAGTGAACTGTACTCGTCCATGCTCTGTGACGCAGCTCGCTTGACAGTCACTGAGCTACGAATATCTATACTGCGTTTCACCATTCGTTATAATACTCCAAATCCTTTTCCCTGGTTATAAGGTTCAAAATTCGTAATGCAAAAATATTTTACACTAATGTTTTATACATCATAGTCTTCGGCAATATCACGTGCTTATAATACTGTTTTCCAGCCATTCAGTTATTCAGAAAATGATATTATACCACCAAAGAAAATGTTTAATCCAAAAAAACCTCTCGTCCTTTCTTCAAATTGTCCATAGTAATGTAACAAGAGGTGTGAGATTTGCCGATAAATTCACGAGAGAAGCGAGTGGATTTCTTTGGGAAATCTCAGACCTCGAGTGACATTTATTAGGACTATTTCGTGAATAAAATAAATATGTAAACAATATATCCCTAAAATTCGCTCACAAAATGTTAATAATTGTATATGTATGACTACTTAATCTATTCAGACATTGTGAAGTCGAAATAGATGAATAACGATTAGTACATTAAAGAAATTGAATGTTATTCAGTAATGCCAATTGAGAAAAGCGAAATACATGTTTAAAAATGTTAATTACATGTGTAGCTCTTTTCTCTTGTCATTATAACAGAAATACATTTTCATTATCTGCAGAAATCATAATTAATTTAAACATTTTATAGTCGAAATAGATGAATAACGATTACTGCAAAAAAGAAATTGTACGTTATTCAGTAATGTCACTTGAGAAAAGCGAAATACATATTTAAAATGTTAATTATATGTGTTGCGCTTTTCTCTTGTTATTATAACAAATATATTTTCATTATCTGCTGAAATCATAATTAATTTAAACATTTTAAAACAATATATCCCTAAAATTCGCTCACAAAATGTTAATAATTGTATATGTATGACTACTAAATCTATTGAGACATTTTGAAGTCGAAATAGATGAATAACGATTAGTACATTAAAGAAATTGAATGTTATTCAGTAATGCCAATTGAGAAAAGCGAAATACATGTAACATTTTATAGACAAAATAGATGAATAACGATTACTTCAAAAAAGAAATTGTGCGTTATTCAGTAATGTCACTTGAGAAAAGCGAAATACATATTTAAAAATGTTAATTATATATGTTGAGCTTTTCTCTTGTTATTATAACAAATACGTTTTCATTATCTGCTCAAATCATAATCAATTAAAAATTTTATAGTATAATTACAAATAACCTGATTAATACTTAGGGGAAGGTTGCCTTTATCGTACCACTTTTCAGTCCTTATTTATTTATTTCGAAAAGGGAAGAAATTTTAATTGCATATATTGTCAGAAATTCGGACAGTACCATGGGACAATGTGGTACCTTGAGTACAGGATTGCCAAACATAGTTTATAAATCGGGGGTACGCCGTGGTTCGAACCCGGGACCACAGAATTATAAGTCCGGCGTTATTTTCGAAATAGTTTAAAGTAAACTGTTACTATAAATTTGGTGAAGTGCGTGGATATTTCTAACTGAAATGTGAACTTTTAAGTCATTTCTCCATTGCACTATCGATAACACTGCCATACATGTTAAATTATTATTTTTCTTGTGACTGTTTCAGTGTATTGAGGTCCAGCAGTTGTCTCCACTTCCCTACCTAGGCTGCTTATGAAGTATTGTAAGTAAGATATACATCAGTAACAATCATTATTTTGAAATATATTCGTCGACTTTGATTAATTAAATTTGTTAGCAGTAATTGTATACAAGCGATTGTAATATACGAAAAGTTGAGTTTTGTGTAAATTTCGGTATTTTTTGTGTTTCGATGGGCGTCAAAGCCAAGCGAGGTAACGTGAAATAGGACTGTAGTCCAGGTATGTCAGAAATCAGACACTGAAAGTGCAGTGTATGTGCGCGGAACGCCGGTCTGTGCAGATTGCGTCATTCACGTGTTGCTCTTACCAGTTCTTAGCCGGAGGGATGTACAAGAATCTATTCTGCGCTTCTAGTGTTCAATTAAATTGACATTTGGACATTATAAACATACTTAGCAGAAGGAAAAAACACAATTATTATCAGTGTCTATATTTGACAATAATTGTAACACAAGAAACAATAGACTTACTCAGTTACAATTCACAATGCAGTCGTTTGTAAAGAATCACTTATTTACATGATTTGTATACAGTATTTGAAGAAAATATAAATATTGCAGTAATTTCGAAACAACAAAAAAACGAACACAGTATTTCATTTTACGTAGTAGGTACTGATTATTTCAAAGTAATACTCTTTCATTGTTCCTCAAGCATTATTGGGACCATTGGTGCACAAATGCTAAGAAAGAAAATATTTTACTCCCAATTACATGCAATAGGACATTGTGAGGCTTTTACACTGGAATCATTTCATTGCTGTATATTAATATAAATTCACATTATTATTAATAAATGGGATAAATTAAGCTTGAATTTAAATTTATATATAGTTAATTTGGAAAACGCTGATAGCAAGTATTAGCAAGTTGGGAGCGTTACTGAATTCAGTTAAAAGAGTACTTCACAAGCTGTGAAGCGAGGACATTTTCTTTACGTCAGGTTTAAAGATTTATTAACGTAAGTATATTAAGATAATATAGTAACGTGAGATGGAAAATTCACATTTATATATTTTTCCAGAAAATTTTTCCGTCTTATAAATGTTGCTTTCTTCCTTCCCTCACAACCTCAAGTCCCTCACATGTATTCCTCACTATATTCTCATCACTTATCAGCTTATCAAATAAAAGTTGTAAGTCGTCTAACCATTGATGGCTGTGTTAGTACAGACTCCAAAACAACGCTATTGTCACGTTTGTCTTGCTGTGAGATTACTGATTAAGAAGTAAGAGTTGACGAATATAATATTTTGAGAACTTTACTAATCTGATCTAAATTCCCAAATCACTATTAGGTCTACATGAGATGATGAAAGCCTTTCATTTTAAATAATTACTGTTGGCTGAGGAAAACATCATAACAGTTATGTTATATGATTCGTGATTTCTTTTCTTCGTTATATCTGTGGACTCCTCACTTTATTTTCCATAACGCATTCACAATCACAGCTCAATGAGCACCCGTACTGATCTGTGTTACTGAAACAAAAGCTGATCTGCTACTGCAGGTACTGTACAGCCTTGTCGCGTTCCCCTCCAAGTCGATTCACTCCCTCCAGGTAGGGGAATAGGAACTGCACATCGCACAGAGACAAGTGCACAATATGCGCGACTGCACGATGTGCAGGAGTTTGATATGCCTGCTGTATAATATAATACAATAGAATATTTTTTACGTAACCTAGATAGGAATATGAAAGTTAACATGGTGTTCTACAGTTAATTGTTCCGAAGTAGGCTTTACATAAAATTTGCAGTCAAAGAAAATTGTTAATTTCAAAGCACTTTAATTGAAATTTTATTTCTCTTTTCTCTTACTTCTAGTATTCTCTGTTTATATTTTACCCCGCTAAAATAAATGAGTGACTTATGAATTGAAACTCCTAGGTAACCACGACATACTATGAAGAAGGAAAGAGGCTCATTTAAAATTGAATTTTTTAGAATCTTCTTCTTTCCTACAACTTTTTTAAAGTGGAGCTGTCTCCTTTTTGCGGAGAGTCCTTCAATTCTTAAGGGAACCAGGTAGTGATTAGGGGTGAAAAATCCGATTTTTTGTTTTGTGTTTTTAAATAAAGTACAAAACTGCTCTTTAAAACAATATAAACATTGTTGGGGTATTTCTGCAGATAAGCCTTTTAAATGATCTCTTTAAATTTGGCAGTGCATGTAATTCATACATTCTTCTTTTTTTTTTTTACTGTTTTCCATAAGTTGATATTTTTCAAACTTAAGTGCATTTTTCTCTGAAATTACTGAATAAATTTACATGAAATTTTTACACCGTTTTCTGCAGCCTGTGTTCTACATAGTAGACCTACGGGTTTAAGAATATAACACACACAACACGAGAAAAAAAATATATATGTGTTAAAAAATTGTAAGCAAAGTTCAATATTTTTTTCTGTTTCACTAGGGGTGAAATATTTAACTAAATTTTGGTTTGGAATTTACAATACACATTACTACTGGGTGTTCATTTCAAAGTGTGTCATGACGTCACTGTTGTTGGGTCACCGATTTGAAGCGAGTTTCAGCTTATATGTTAGAGAAGTTGCCTATTATTTAAGGCGTTTTTCAATCTGAACTTGAGAACGTGTACGGCATAACTTGAACGTCGTAGCAACAGATGGCGGTCTGTACGGTCTGTGTGCTACCATAACCTCTTTCGAACTGTGTTTTGCGCCGGCAAGTCGTACGCAGGGTATTTGTTATCATCGGTTGCGTACGGCAACATTCCACAACACAAATCAAATGCTCCGTGTCCATGTTGACCGTCGAAGTTAATGTCAACAAATACGTAAGTAATCGTCTTAACCCTCTCCCCATATCCCGACAGTACGTATTTCCAAACAGTTCACATTCCTGCCACTACCGGCGTTACCGTACGTATCGGTAGGTACTCTTCAGAATGAACGCCGTACTTGCTAAGTAACTTCTCTGCCTCTTAGGTTATACACCTCTGCGTAAGTGTAGGAAGATTGAAAACTCTAGGCTCATCGGCTAGCCACAGGACTGCATACAGCGAGCCATGACACATTTTGAACTGAACACCCAGTAGATAACTTGAAAAAAATACAAAGTAGCCTATATGAGTGAAGATTGTAGCAAGTAATGTGCACCTGAAGAATGAGGTGCACTTAGCAAAGTGGTAAAACAGGTTATCAGTTAGGGCTTTTCTTTTGCACATGGATACGAAACAAATAATTAGTTGTCTTTTATACCACTGAATTCAGAATGATTGATTGTATAAGCCTGGAAATTTTTATTCAATTCTGAGCACTAGAAGCCTAGAAATATTCAACTAAACTTTTGTATTGAAACTTTTTAATCGCACAGTATCACTACCCAGTTCCCTTAACCGAGATGATGAAAGTGTCCAGGTCTCTGAGCTATATAGTAGCGTAGGTAATGCTTTTTTCTTAAAACAGTCTCTGGTTGTACTTTCTTAGAACTCGCTTCATTGTGCCTAACAGCTGCTGATAATCTATTGCAGAAATAGAATTATTTTTAGCAGTAATACCGAGTTCCTGTCCACTAGCATAAATTATATTAGGGGAGAGTCGGGCAGTATCGGACATCGGGTAATATCGGACAGTGCATTTCTTTCATCTACCACCATATGGTAGTACCTGAATGACATGGTTACATTTCTCTATGCGACATCACAGAAACGTAGCCATGTCAATCAGGTACTATCATCTTGTGATAGATGAAAGAAACTCACTGTCCGATATTACCCGATGTCCGATACTACCCGACTCTCCCCTAATTAATTTAAATTTGTATGCAATGTGGAATGGAATAGGCCTATGTTTGTATCTTCCTTTGATTTATGTTCTTTTAAGACAAGAATGCTGAGTATATTAAAGATTTTATTATATGTGCATAGTTACTAGAAGATTTCTTTTCCTAATTAATTTATATTCCTTTATTGGATTATGAAATACTTTACGACTAAGTAACTCTATTTTCCTGTTTCCAGAATAAAATTACGATTCACTACGAAAATAGACAGACGTCTTTCTTTGTGAATTTGTGTTACATATTATAACAATTAGTGTTGTGGGATTTAATCGATTAAACTGATAGATTAATAGCTCAATTTCTGTTGTAAGATTAATCGATCAAAAATATTTAGTCGAATAATCGAGTAGAAATAACATTAATCAGTTGTACTAGTTATTAATTATCATTTTGTTATTGCAAACTCAGAGTAAAAATTCCGACAATATTCGTCTCTCAGAAATTGCTTACTTCAAACACGATAATACCGTTATTTTGTAACTGTAAAGCAGGTAGGAAGTAGAATAGGGCAAATCTCTGCACAAACATTTCAGACAGAGATTAAGATATGAGGACAGTGACCTGGTCTACCCGTATTGAAAGTTGAAACACAAGAAATTGTTTGGGACAAGTTATCAATCAGCGATATGGAAAGAATAGATAAAGTCAAGGTCAGATTTCTGAAGAGAGCACTTGGAGCAGAAAAATTCGCACCGAACAGATATATGTACTTACTTGCTAGAGAAACCTTCTTTATAGTGGATCTAAGGGTGAAAATGGCCCTACCATCCAACGAATCCTACAACGAAGTTATCGCACGAAGGGCGACAAAGCAGAGAGGAGTCGATAGTAATTTCTTCTGCACAGATGCCATGATATACAGGGATTGGACCAAACCGAACCAACCACAAAGATATGCTATCGTTGGACTCGCAATACACGGATACCACCACAAAATGTGTCAAAACTCAAGATTCCACCAACCAGATGAGAAATGCGTGTGTAAATTCTGTGGAAAAAAGTGTGAACTCTGTCACTTCTCAGAGTGCAGAAATAGAATAGGATCGCTAACTGACCTCGTCAAAGACAAAATATAAACAGTGCAGTGTGAAAACTTTAATGCTCCTTCGAGGGCACCTTTCTCTTATTAATTAAAGTTGAAACACAATGCGAAACCCTTATTAAGTTTGTCAGCTCATCTAACTAGCATATGAAATACATATATATCTGGAATTCACCCCCTCATCCCTTAGCCATGGCTACACAGTGTGCAAATAAGAGAGTAACTATCTGCTCTTTCTAAAATTTTGTTACTCGATTGCAATAGGGGCCAGTATGTAGGTTTTGATTTATTAATATTTAATTGTTTTATTGGAATTTTTTATTAAATTGGGAATAGGCATAGGAAGTTATTAAATATAATTATTGAAAATAAAGAGATGAAGATAAATGAAGCAGTTTCTTTACTGAGTTTCTAGATGGAGCTTGTGTGTTTAGTTTGCTAAAGAAATAAAAAATCACATTTCTGTTTTCTGTGAAAAAAGTGGAAACTCCATTATGTCTTAAACCTATGAGAATTTGAGAGGTAAACTCTGTGAAACGTTTGGATCTAATTGAATGATCGTGGAGAAGTGCTTGACATAAAAAGAAATGCAGGAAACATTGTTACTAAACGTAGAGCGGCACTTAATTCGGAGCACGTGAATGCACTCACGTGTTTAAAATCATGGATGAAGCGGTATTAATTAGATGTGCCTTCATACTTTTTATATTTGTGTTTGTCTCAAAAATCCTCGGAGAATTGACACAAGAAATTATAAGTATTCATAATAAATATGTTAGTAAATAACTAAAATAGTATTGTTGTGTAATACAACGATACAATATATAAGCCTACAGATATACCACATTTTATACTTATGCTTATCACCAAACAAAAATTAAATTGAAGAATAAGTATATTAATTTTTTTTGTTCAAATCGATCAAAGCTCGATTAATCTATCGATTAATCGATTAAATTCAAATCGTTCATCGATTAAGTATTTTGATTGATCGACAGCGCCAATAATAACTCATCAAATAGTCTCTTGAGTTTCTATCAACAGTAAAAATCGCATTTCTGACAGATATTACGAAAGTCAAAATTACTTCTGCTTTGCTTTGCGAATTGCTGTCATCAACACTAACAAATTCAAATCGTCTCTTTTTAGTACAAGGATTACCTATTGATATTGAGACTTTCGTTAATACGTTTATGCTCCAGCGAAGCAATAATTTCAAAGTTTAGAATAAAAAAAGGAATTATACAGAGTTACATATTAAACCACAAATATTGATTTGATATATATCCTTTTTGTATGCCAAATTTTGTTAATAAACATACTTATAGTGTATCCACGACGGTTCAAAATTCTGCACAGTTAATAATAAAGGTGTTTCAGAAGAAAGAGTATAGTACACTATGCAACGAGCCTATAATGATGGTAATTGAGAAGCGAGTATGGATGTTTATGAAACGAGCGCAAGCGAGTTTCATAATTTTCATACGAGCTTCTTAATTACCATTATAGGCGAGTTTCATACGACTTTTTATGCTCGACCATATTTCTAACTTGAAATTACAGTATCCAGATGTATACATTTTATTTGTATCTGACAAGATCGGAAGTGACTTTGTTCTAGGTCGTGAATTGTGAGATGTGCGCAGAAGTGAAAGTATTGATTTTTTCCGAGGAACAATAATGTCATTGACCTTGTGTAATCCCGTTAAACTTGGTATAACTTTGATTATTGAATTCGACATTGAAAAACGAGATGACAAATTGAATTTATTTGAATATTATTTACAGTTAACGCTAATTATTATAGTAACAGAACATAACCTTCTGCGACAGTATTGGATTTCCAGCCTCCGTGACTTTTCGCTAATTCTCTTTCGATTGCATATCCGAGAATAATCGATACTTGCGGTTTTATAACGGTACAAAGCTGACTCGTTATTGGCTGAACACCTGTAAGCTGAGTTGTCATTGGCTGAAAACACCTGAACTTTAATGAGTAGGTGTACTTTAATGACATGCATTAAAGGGCTGCTACCAGGTGTATAATTATTACATTTCGGCATGGTCGAGCATAAAACATTTTATGATGTGATAGTATGGACTATTCCGAGTCAAATGTTCATATAAACAATTTTCAATGGATGTAAAAACAGAGCTGTATGAATTTCACGCTTTAAAATCATTACCGTACATGAAGTATGAAGAAAATAACAATGACTTATCGATTGAATTTATTAATTGATTGAAGGCATTACAAAAGTTATGGGGGAAAGACAAGATTTATTGCTTGTATTAATTATGATTATTTAAATGATATAATGTACTAACTCATTCTTATATAGATTTCCTAAAAAACGAGCTTCAATTATTATTAGAGACAGTTCCTTTGATTACAAATATGGGCATGATTTCCTAGCACGACATTATAGACGTAGGGTGACAACACTATCTAAATCTGACATGCTTCGAATGAAGGTTAAACCACTGTTTCATGTGCATTGGCCATAGGATGAAGTTCATTGGCCACCAAGGTCCCCAGACCTTAGTCGTCTAGAGTATTGTATCTGGGCATGATTTCCTAGCACGATATTATAGACGTAGAGTGACACACCATCTAAATCTGACATGCTTCGAATGAGGGATGAACCACTGTGCCATGTGCATTGGCCACGAGGTGAAGTTCATTGGCTACCAAGGTCCCCAGACTTTAGTCGTCCAGAGTATTGTATCTGGGCATGATTTCCTAGGACGACATTATAGACATAGGGTGACAACCCATCTAAATCTGACATGCTTCGAATGAGGGATCAACCACTGTGTTATGTGCATTGGCCATGGGGTGAAGTTCATTGGCCACCAAGGTCCCCAGACCTTAGTCGTCTAGAGTATTGTATCTAGGCATGATTTCGTAGCACGACATAATAGACGTAGGGTGACACACCATCTAAATCTGATATGCTTCGAATGAGAGATGAACCACTTTCTCATGTGCATTGGCCATAGGGTGAAGTTCATTGGCCACCAAGGTCCCCAGAACTTAGTAATCTATAGTATTGTATCTGGGGACGGATGAAAAACAATGAACAAAAGAAAAAGTAAAAATGAGGCGAATTGAAAAGTACAATGAAGTCGGTGAGGAAATTTTTTAACAAATAATTTGAACTTGTGCAAATTATTGATTTCATTTAAATAATAAGTCTTTCTTCTCTCTTTAAAATCATTTTAAAACTTTTTATGCTGTATCTTCACTAGAAATTAAAATTGGGTACATGTAAGAGATATTTTTATTCTAAATAGTCTATTTTACCACCTTTCGAAATATTAATCATTCTTCCTGCAGTAACCTGTAGTTATATAAACAATGGACAATTTACGATAACAAAAAAAAAAAGTATTATTTGTAACCTGTCAAGCATACCTACCTTTTGTGTACAGTTCAGGAAACAATTATTCGCCTTCATATTTTTTCGTTCGTATTCACTTAATTTACACGTGTATTTGGAAGAATTGTATTATATCAAAATAAACTTTAAATACATTCGCAGTTTGATGGACTGAATTGTTACAAGGACCATAATACATTCATTTATTGTGTTCTGTCAAAGGGGAGGTATTTCACTGCAAACCCAGCATTTGTCAGTCTTTCCTATTTTCTGCCTTCCTCTTACTCTCCGCATAGGATCCATATATCTTAATGTTGTCTATCATCTCTTCTTCTACCCATAACTCTTCTCCCGTTCACCATACCTTCCAGTCAATCCTTCAGAAGGCAGTTTCTTCTCAGCCAGTGACCCAGCCAATTCCTTTTCCTCTTCCTGATCAGTTTCAGTATCATTTTATCTTCACCCACTCTTTTCAATACAGTTTCGTTCCTTATTTTTTATATTTAATTAGCTGAAAGCACCCGGCGTTACCCGGATTGTCCTTTTTGCTTATTTTATTTGATTAAACTGGTTGTTAGACTTCCCGGAAATCTCACAAACTCAACTATAGATAATCAAAACGAATTCTCTTCAGTAAGCTTTCCTCGTCCATAAAGATGAATCTTTACATAGCGTCACTTACATGAATTAATGAACTTCTTAACCAAATGCCTCAAAGGATTAACTCAACTTAAAACATTTACAGATCAGGCAACGAAAGGAAACACTTCATCACTTGCCTTACTTTCAAATGTGTTTTAATGTGTATGTATATATACTGTATACATATGTATGTGTTTATTCATTTATTCTGGCGTAATTAAGGCCTTCAGGCCTTCTCTTCCACATCACCAGAAATACAAATAAAATAATAAAGAAACCGAACTATAAATACAGTACCATTACAAATGCTAGTCACACTGAAATTGCAATTACTTAAAATCGAAAGGGATGTTAGTCTGTATCATAGGAATACGTGAGATAAAAACATCTTCTCGTTTCGTTTTCTCAGTTAATATTGTCACTTCTATTACTACATTTTGAATTAGTTTTTTCACACCAATTCTTGTTCCATTGCATGATTTTGGTGGGTCAATATTTCGCAATAGTACTATTGGTGATTCGATATCAAGTACAGTATTAAAACAATTATATGGTAGTAATCCTTGTAGTCTCAAAAAATTCAAGAATTCAGTTGAATAAAACACAGCTCTCTATCTACAACTACATCGAGAAATTCATAATATGGTCCTGGACTGCGTAAAGATATTTATTGCATGAATTGCCTAGACTTTAGCCTTCATGCTGTATCAATAACGTTATTTAATTTCGTGTTATAATTTCCAAGGCCTCGTGAAAGTCGATGTTGAATACAACAAACAATAATAAAAGACAATTGATTATAGAAGATTGCAATTTAGTATTATACATGAATGTTTGATCGTACTTATTTTAATTTTTTTATTGTTTAATCAATTTAACGTCCATTTCCACAATTTTAATGTAGCCTATGCTTTTCTCCCGGTTATGAAGGTTAAATGTGCAAACTTTGGCACATATCGGTCAAAGCGTGTAGATTTGTATAGAGAACATACATACATACCCACATTCACTTTTATATATTAGATATATTGTTTTATCGTCATTGTTTTTCACAATAACGATTTTATTTAATTTCTGACAATATTTGTTAGGACTAAACAATAAACACCATCATTAATAAAATTGTAGAATTTATGTGTGGTGGGATCATTGTATATAATGTTTATTTTACTGAACTTTTCTTCAGTTGTAGAGTTCTGCTTTAAGCAAGGAGCATGTGTGAATAACAAAAGCATTTGTTGACTCTGTCACGTACATGAGAAACGCACCTGAGCTGTTGTAAATAATGCAGACACTACCTTTCCAGGCTTCCATCCTTTACCAGTCCTCACGAGTACATCAGACATGAACTAGTAACACGTCCCGCCTCTCTTGTAGATTAACTTGTTCACTCGAGACTTACAACAAACCATAATCAACATCGCTGTATTCGTCGAAGAAAATGAGAATTACTTTTAAATCATTTCTGATCAGCATTTGTATGTTATCGTGTTATGCTTTAAAAATAAAGCAATAAATGTCTCAGAACTCGGGAGGATATTTGCGAGAACTTGGATTATTTTGTCGTTTGTTTAGGTATGCCGCACCAAAATCTTGCACCGCTTTAACTTCATCGATGTTAGAAATGATGTACCAGGTTCATGAATTCAAATTGCACATTATGACGATGAAAGCTGTACCTTATTTCATTAGGGGTGGGTGTCCATTTTTGCTGTTTTAGGATCTTAATTATTCTTAATAAGAAAAGACGACTGAAGCCACTTTGTCTCTTTAGTGCCAGAATATTGAAATCAGAAACGAAAAGTAACGATAATGTACCGTTTTATATCGTGAATATTTTATACAAAGAGTAGTAGTTATAATAATAATAATAATAATAATAATAATAATAATAATAATAATAATAATAGTAATGATAATTTTATTTTTTATTTATTTATTTAGAATATTAACATGCAAAACGACAGCACAAGGCCAATTACAGTTTTGCACGATACAAAACAGAAGAAAACAACAAATGATGATGAGAATGAATGATAGAAAATGGCAGTGAGATGAAGTACAAACAATATAATAGTCTGCATCAATAATTGATCAAATGCAACAGAGTAGAACAGCATGAATAATTATAAAATTAGTACAATGAGATAATTGAAATAATGGAATAGTCTACATTAATCAATTGACCAAATGCAACAAATAAAATGGATAAATAATTATTAAAATTAGATCAGCGAGTTAATTAAAAAATGAAGCCTGGAATAATATGAGTATTTTAATGATATGCAATTGACAAGAATAGTATGATACATATCTTAACAAATGGCATTATTAATAATACTGACATAAAAACTCAAAGATATACTACACATTAAATGGATCCAAGTTGAATCCATGCAAATTAGCATATTTAATACATCTGTTGACCGGAGAGAGAGATTTAGGATTCCTATTATAAAACAATTTATGATATCTTAAACCATTAGCAGGAATACTAAGACTGATATTGCTTATGAAAGATTCACAATCAATATCACCCTTAATGACTTTACAAAAAAGTAAATAATCAAGATCCTGACGTCTAGTGAACGAACTACCGCAATTGAAATATTTGCATTTAATCTCATAGTTATAATCGGAATTTGGTAAAAATCTATAAGAACACAAGGAAATAAATTTTCTTTGAATATTCTCCAATTTAGCCGAGTCAGTGGAAGTAATGGAGTTCCATACAACAGATGCATATTCAGGCTTGGATCTGACCAACGTATAGTATAAAATTAATAAACACATAGGAGTGGAAAAAGAATAAGTTATAGACCTAATTAGACCAAGTATTCTTAACGAATGGGTATAAATATATTGCACATGATCATGGAAATATAATTTTGAATCAAGTAGGACACCGAGATCTCTAATACAGTCTTTCTTAGTAATTACGACATTACTGAGAGTATAGTTAAATTTTAGGGACATAGTTTTCCGTGAGAAGGAAATAACAAAAGTTTTGGATTGATTAATTTTCATTTCATTTTCAACAGACCATTGTGAAATTGAATTAATATCATTTTGAAGAATTTGACAATCAACCCAACTATTAATTTTACGAAAGATTTTGAGAACATCTGCAAATAAAAGGCAGCTAGAACTTATTCTTTTACTTATATCATTTATAAGTAATAAAAATAAGAGAGGTCCCAATGTAGACCCTTGAGGAACTCCGCATAAACTATTAAATGGAACCGAGAGAGAATTACCTAGTCGAACACAAGACTGTCTATCTGTTAAATAATTTTCAAACCAATTAACTTAGTTAATAATAATAATAATAATAATAATAATAGTAATAATAATACTAAACCTATTAATAAATATAAAAAATTCAGTGAACTTTAAAGATTTCTAAACTGTTCTATACTTGAATTATATTTTCCTATAATTTTAAGCAAAGGGTTCAATTACGTTCTTCCATCATTAAAACTATTCTTAACTGTTTATTACGATTTTAGACGGGTTTTAGATACGTACAGTATGTCCGCTGTTAAAACACATTAATTTAATTCTTCCCAATATAACAATGCAAAATAACAAAGTTGGTTACTATGGTAACCTGGTAGAATGACAAATGACTAGTGCTTTAATTTTCACTTCCATTCAGTTTTGTAACTTGGTCAATTTTTTTAATATATCTAATGTTTTTAGTTGTTCCTTAGACAATTTTGATGTTTGTATTATTTACAGCATTAATGTTTAGACTATACTTCTCTTTAATTCTATATGTTAATTAAGTCAGTCCAAAGAGGTTGTAATAATCATTCATATTATCCTGTAACCGTGTGGAATTCGGGATTTTGATTAAGGCTTCGAAGAAACAGTCGTGAAATAAGTTATAGCACATTACGCAACGAGCCTATAATGATAGTAATTAAGAAAGCGAGTATGGATGTTTATGAAACGAGCGCAAGCGAGGTTCATAATTTTCATACGAGCTTCTTAATTACCATTATAGGCGAGTTTTATACGACTTTTTATGCTCGACCATATTTCTAACTTTAAATTATTCAGATGTATACATTTTATTTGTATCTGACAAGATCGGAAGTGACCTTGTGCTAGGTCGTGAATTGTGAGATGTGCGCAGACGTGAAAGTATTGATTTTTTCCGAGGAACAAGAATGCCATTGACCTTGTGTAATCCCGTTAAACGTGGTATAACTTTGACTATTGAATTCGACATTGAAAAACGAGATGACAAATTGAATTTATTTGAATATTATTTACAATGAACGCTAATTATTATAGTAACAGAACATAACCTTCTGCGACAGTATTGGATTTCAGGCTCCGTGACTTTTCGCTAATTCTCTTTCGATTGCATATTCGAGAATAATCGATACTTGCGGTTTTATAACGGTACAAAGCTGACTTCTCATTGGCTAAACACATGTAAGCTGAGTTATCATTGGGTAAAGACCTGTACTTTAATGACATGCATTAAAGGACTGCTACCAGGTGTATAATTACTACATTTCGGCATGGTCGAGAATAAAAATATTTAACTGTAAAATTAATATAAAACCATATTAAAAGGGTACATATTTTTTTACATGTTTAACAATATAAAACATAATTGATCGTGTCGGGATTCAAACCATCGACCACGTATCTAGACATAAACGCTTTACCCATTGGATCACTTCGCTTGCTTTCAGTATTAGATTAGATTTCATAATACTGTGGATTTGAGGGAGGTGGGATATGATGGTAGGGACTGGATTAATCTTGCTCAGGATAGGGACCAATGGCGGGCTTATGTGAGGGCGGCAATGAACCTCCGGGTTCTTTAAAAACCAATAAGTACGTAAGTAAGTAAGTAGGATGCTCCCGGCTCGTCCACAAATATCAGGTTTGTTTTTTCTGAAAAAAAAAAAAAAAAAAACTACAGCATTCTTTCACTGAAAATACTCGACCCGCTCAACATTTCTCTCCTTCAATGCATCCTTACAGCAGCCGTGGCGAAAATGCAATCGTGCGTTGAGCCACTGTGTAACCTGCAACGTCCATAGCAGCTATAGAGGGAGGCGGACACCCGAAGGGGAAGTGAAGCAACTGTCTGACTTATTAACGGATTTTCATTTTCCTTAGTCAAGCACTTAAATATAATTTTATGCTCGACCATGCCGAAATGTAGTAATTATACACCTGGTAGCAGCCCTTTAATGGAACTCATTAAACTACACTTATTCATTAAAGCACAGGTGTTCCACCAATCAGAAAACACCATTGCAGCAATATGAAAGCGCAAGTATCGATTATTCTCGGATATGCAATCGAAAGACAACTAGCGAAACGTCACGGAGGCTGGAAATCGAATACTATCGCAGAAGGTTATGTTCGGTTTTTTATTTTTATTTTATTTTAGTAGGTTATTTTACTACGCTTTATCAACATCTTAGGTTATTTAGCGTCTGAATGAGATGAAGGTGATAATGCCGGTGAAATGAGTCCGGGGTCCAGCACCGAAAATTACCCAGCATTTGCTCATATTGGGTTGAGGGAAAACCCCGGAAAAAACCTCAACCAGTTAACTTGTCCCGACCGGGATTCGAACCCGGGCCACCTGGTTTCGCGGCCAGACGCTCTGACCGTTACTCCACATGTGTGGACGTTATGTTCTGTTACTATAATAATTAGCAATAATTGTAAATAATATTCAAATAAATTCAATTTGTCATCTCGTTTTTCAATGGCTAAATAAATTTCAAGGTTATATCAAGATTAATGTTTATTTTACTCTCTAGATTATATCAAGGTCAATAACATTTGTTTCTGAGAAAAAAATCAATACTTTCGCGTCTGCGCACATCTCACAATTTACGAGATATTGCACAAGGTCAGTTTCGCTCCCCAGTCAGATAAGAATAACATGAATACTTATCAATAATTTCAAGTTAGAAATATGTTCGAGCATAAAAAGTCGTATGAAACTCGCCTATAATGGTAATTAAGACGCTCGTATGAAAATTATGAAAGTCGCTTGCGCTCGTGTCATAAACATACTCGCGTCTTAATTACTACCATTATAGGCTCGTTGCATAATGTACTATTATACAGTATAAGGCTACAAACTAATGTTTAGTACGTGTAACGAAGAAAGAAATTAATAAGAAAGCGTAGGACACATTATCACAACCTAAAATTAACTGTCTTCAGAATGTCTATGCGACAGAGTTTCAAAATCAGGAATTATGTCACTTACTGCCAGTCGTAGTTGATCACGAAGGTATTTGTATGTCAGTCGTGATCTAAATTTTGGTTTTTACTATTTTCATTGCTGAAAATAATTTTTCACAAACGTAAGTTGTAGCGAACATGGCAAGCGAAAGAACAAAGATTCGGATATTTATTTTTTGGCAAAGATTTGAAAAGTTCAACATTTGTCAAGTCTTTACATCTATGTTTCATTTAACATCACATTGTAAATCTGTGAGTTTAAATTGAAGGTCTAACCGCATTATTCGTACATCTGCTGAAAAATGATCGACGTGCAGAGATGATGATGATGATAATGATAATAATAACAACACTTAACCTTTTAATGTTTCATCAATGTCGTTTTATGTCATACAACCGTTTTCCTCGTAATACTTGTGAACAAATCATACATTTAATATTCTCATCATATTGGGAGCAAAAAATGCGTCCTCCCATCCTCCTTGGTACTTTCGTTTTTGTAGAGGTACATGGTTTCGAGAGAGACATTGCGACGATACTCCATTCGCAGGTCAGAACAAATACAAATGGAACGGAGTTTGACTCCAGGGAGTGAGAGGGTGGGGGTTGTGGAAGGTAGGAAGCAAAGGAAATGCACAGCTATCATTGCGAGACACATTGTGCTCGTGAGTCGCATTTTCGCCACGGCTGCTGTAGTCAGTTGACTAACTGTGCACCATTTCAGTAACACATGAAATTAATTAAATTGTAACATCAAGTTTTCAGCCGATGTCATCGTTTTAAAACAATCCCAGACTACGTACACAACACAACCTGTGACTTACAAGTATACGTCAAATTTCGTACCCATATGTAATCCCATTTCTTTCATGCAGAGATGAAAAAGATTCAGGTTTCACTCCTTCACTAGAAAGAGATGAAATGAAGATCAGTTCAAACTGAACGCTTGAAAGATAAAATACCAGACATAGTTTGTAACGGAGGTCCTTTCAAAACAAAGTACAAAGGGGAGACTGGAGTAATGTAAAGGAAAAACGAGTGAATACAGAAATCTTCCTGCAACCCACAAGTAGTGGCGGCCACAAAGGGTTTGGAAAGCGTACAGCGCATTGCATTATTCTCTGCCTCCTTTCCGACAGACAAGCTCCTTCGTCACAACTTCCTTACAAGCGCTCCTGTCTTCTTCGACTCTTGTAGCTCCTAATTCGATTAGCCGACTTATTAATCTATTGGGAACGTCATTCTCTTCGATATTCATTGTTGCATTCCTGTTCTCAAGTTTTCCTGTTCCGTGGCCTGTTTGACAGTGGAAGGATTTCACATCCTCCTACGTGAATGTCGACAAACTTGTAAATTATGTTTTATTCTCGACCATGCCGAAATGTATTTATTTATTTATTTATTTATTTATTTATTTATTTATTTATTTATTTATTTATTTATTTATTTATTTATTTATTTATTCTGGTGTAGTTAAGGCTATCAGGCTTTCTCTTCCACAACACCAGGAATACAAATACAATAATAGGAATAAAAAGGAAAAAAAAAAACACTATAAACGAAGTAAAGTCACACAAAAATATACACAGGTTGCAGTCACACAAACTTTAAATGAGTGATTAAGTATAATTAATTGTATCCTAATTAACTAACATAAACAAGAAACTTGCGACTTTAATCTGGAGTAAAAAAAAAAAACACAAATCAACACTCCTAGCAATATCTAAAAAGCATTAAACAAGACAAAATTCTCCAATTTAATTTTGAATTGTGATAAAGTCCGGCAGTCCCTGACATCATTAGGTAGCGAATTCCAGAGACGAGGTATTTCTACAGTGTAGGAGGATGAGTATAGAGACGTTCTATGATGAGGGATAGAAAGAAATGCTTGATGTCGGTTTCGAAGAGTTGTAAGAAATTGAAAGCGCGATAACAGATAATTCGGAGTAGAAGTATGCATGATTCTAAATAGAAGAGACAGTGAATGTATTGTTCTTCGTTCCTTCAGACGCACCCATGAAAGTAACTGAAGGGAAGGCGTTATATGGTAAAATTTACGAGTACTGCAGATGAATCGTATGCACACATTATGAACACGTTGTAGTCTCTCAGCTAAGAGTGAACTTACATTAGTTAGCAAGGAATCGCAATAATCAAAATGGGGCATTACAAGCGTCTGAATAAGATTCTTTTTTAGACTAAGTGGTAGAAATTCTTTCATATGAAACAAGGAGTGAAGTTGAGAAAATATTTTTTTGCAAGTGTGTGTTACTTGGGTGTTCCAATTTAGATCGCTATCCATAAAAATGCCAAGATTTTTAACTGTTTCACTGTATTTAACAATAATTCCATTCAATGTTATATGTGGTATAGTACTACTATCAAGGGTGCTTCGTAGACGATTATGTCCCATTACGATTGCTGTACGATGTAGTAATTATACACCTGGTAGTAGCCCTTTAATGCACCTCATTAAAGTACACCTATTCATTATAATTCAGTTGTTCAGCCAATGAGAAATCACCATTGTACCATTATAAAACCGCAAGTATCTATTATTCTCGAATATGCAATCGAAAGACAACGAAAAGTCACGGAGGCTGGAAATCCAATACTGTCGCAGAAGGTTATCTTCTGTTACTATAATAATTAACGTTAATTGTAAATAATATTCAAATAAATTCAATTTGTCGTCTTGTTTTTCAATTCTAAATCAATTTCCAGGTTATATCAAGACTGATGTTCATGTTATTCTCTAGATTATATCAAGGTCAATGACATTCGTGCCTCGGAAAAAATCAATAGTTTCGCGTCTGCGCACATCTCACAATTCAGGTCAGTTCCGCTCCTCACTTTCATAACCATAACATGAATATTTATGAATAATTTCAAGTTAGAAATATGGTCGAGCTTAAAAAGTCGTATGAAACTTGGCTATAATGGTAATTAAGACGCTCGTATGAAAATTATGAAACTCGCTTGCGCTCGTTTCATGAACATCCTCGCGTCTTAATTACTATCATTATAGGCTCGTTGCATAATATCAGCGTCGTCGGTATGCCGGAATTTTGTCCCTCTGGAATTCTTTTACATGCCAGTAAATCCACTGATGTGAGCCTCTCGTATTTAAACACACTTAAATGCCATCGACCTAGGCCGGGATCGAACCCGCAACCTCGGGCACAGAAGGCCAGAGGACTGCGCTACCCAGGCAGAGTCGTCAAAAATTATCATCAGTTTTCTTCATCGATATCTGCAATCACAACAATCATCACGTCACAATTACCATAATAAACATAAACGGTCATTATAAATTATCAATCAATTAATTTTTTTTTAAATTTTGTTAGGTTATTTTACGACGCTTTATCAACATCTTAGGTTATTTAGCGTCTGAATGACATGAAGGTGATAATGCCGGTGAAATGAGTCCGGGGTCCAGCACCGAAAGCTACCCAGCATTTGCTCGTATTGGGTTGAGGAAAAACCTCGGAAGAAAACCTCAACCAGGTAACTTGCCCCGACTGGGAATCGAACCCAGGCCATCTGGTTTCGCGGCCAGACGCGCTAACCGTTACTCGACAGGTGTGGACCTCAATTAATCAATCAATCAATCAATCAATCGTAATAATAATAACAGTAATAATGATAATAATAATAATAATAATAATAATAATGACAACTATAATAACAATAACAGTAGTAGTAGTAATAATAATAATTTTTATTTATTTATTTATTTATTTATTTAATGTGCTGTACAACAGCCAGTGGCCAATTACAGTTCAGCACAAATATAACAAAAACATAAAACAAAAATAATTATTACACATAAATATAATTACAATTAATTACAATAATGACGATGAATGGATAACTAAGAATACTATGAGACAATGATAATTGATTATAATGCCTAAAAGAATACATAAATGATAAATCGTTGCCAAGAGCAAACAAAGTCTAGACATTGAAGGGATCGAATTCGCAGCCATGCATGTTGGCATTTTTAATGCATCTGGAGACTGGTGAAAGGAATTTCGAATTTCTAATACAGAAAAGTTTGTGGGCTCTCATATCTTTTGTTGGAATACGTAAGGTAATATTGTTTAAGAAAGAGTCACAGGATATATCACCTTTGAGGACTTTACAAAAGAACAGATAATCTAGCTCATGGCGTCTAGCATATAGATTTTGACAATTAAAATATTCACATTTTCTCTCATAACTATACCCGGAATTAATGGGCAGAAATCTGAATGAACATAAGGATGTAAATTTTCTTTGTATATTTTCTAATTTAGCCGAGTCCGTAGTTGTAATCGATAATAATAATAATAATAATAATAATAATAATAATAATAATCATCATCATATCCGTCACGTATTAGACCCTACAGGATCTGTTACGGTTTCATGCCAGCGCTTGCGTGGTCTTCCCAATTTCCTCTTTCCTCTTGGTACATAAGTAAGAATCTGTTTAGGCCATCTAGTGCGATCCATCCTTTCGACATGTTTTTTCCACTGAAGTCGATATTGTTAAACAAAATTAACTATAGGATCCATTTTTAGTTCCGGCAATATGTCCACATTTTTACGGTGTTCCAGCAAAGAGCACCCCGCTGTTCGTCTCATGAACCTCATTTCCGCTGTCATCAGCCTTTGCTCATGAGCTTTTCTGATTGTCCATGCCTCGCTACCGTAAGTGAGGACCGGTCGAGCTAGTGTTTTATATACCTTTAGCCTTGTATGTTTCTGAACATGGGAGGATTTGAAGACGGGATTAATGATGCCAGTGATTTTTATAAATTTAGATATTTTGTTTGACATATCTTCATCAGTGATGTAAGAGAGGTTATAACCTAAATAGTTAAATGAATTAACACGTTCAATTAAAGTATTATTTATCATGATCTTACTTGGAATTGGGTTCTCTCCCGAAAATGCCATGACTTTTGTTTTCTCTTTTGAGATTTCCATATTGAAATCAGAGGCGATTATTTGCAAATTATAAATGGCTCTTTGTAAAGCATCCTCTGTTTTAGCGATAATATCCTGATCGTCGGCAAACATTAGTGTATCGAGAACTGTGTTTCGATTAATTTGAATTCCAGCATGATGACTTTGCCTCCAAATGTATAAAATATGGTTCATACATATAATAAACAACAGAGGGGAAAGACCGCACCCTTGTCTAACACCTTGGTTGATGGAAGTCCAGCTAGTAGTTCCGCGTTCAGTTCTTATGGCAATTTCATTTTGTTGATATAAATTATAAATGGAGAGAATGATTTGGTTTGGCACATTATCATAGCGTAAAATCTCTAAAAGTTTATTTCTATCAACTCTATCAAAAGCTTTTATGAAATCAATAAAAGCTAAGTGGGTTGGAATATTAAATTCTCTGTGCTTTTCAATTAAAATCTTCATGGTGAAATAGCTGTCACAACATGATCTTCCTTTTCGAAATCCATAATTATAATAATAATAATAATAATAATAATAATAATAATAATAATAATAATAATAATAAGGTTGATGTCTTTGGTAACGACTCCATATTGACAAGTAACCATTTGCATTTCTCTCCACTATTTAGCGATTCTGACGAGGGATACTGATCTGAGGTTGCCGCACCTATTACTAGGTCCGATTGTTAGCCCCATTTGGGAGGATGATAAATGAGCATGGAAATGATTGAAGATGAAGCTGATAATGAAGACGAAATGATCTTGGGGTCCGGTGCCGAATGTTTAAATTGGTTATTTTACGACGCTGTATCGACTACTCCGTTATTTAGCGTCGATGGGATTGGTGACAGCGAGGTGGTATTTGGCGAGATGAGAACGAGAATTCGCCATAGATTACCTGACATTCGACTTACGGTTTGGGGAAACCTGGGAAAAAATTCAGCCACATACTCGTGGGTTTTAGTTCGAACTTAGGGTTAAGATACAAATTAGATATACTTTAAATGTTATTTTAAGTGATCGTGCTTCTTTTAATTTAAGATGCTCCCTGTTATTATTATTATTATTATTATTATTATTATTATTAATTATTAGTACTATTATTTATTTATTATTAATTGTATGTTTTATTAATTGTGTTTATTATTGTCATTATTGAGTGTAATTAGTTACCACTGCCACCGGGTATACACCCATTTGCAGTGTGAATAAATACATACATAATATACATACATACACATACATACATACATACATACATACATACATACATACATACATACATACATACATACATACGTACATATATACATACATTACGAGCATTTCGGAAATATATTCAATCC